>NW_012149841.1:8747137-8749367 GCF_000956105.1 Propithecus coquereli | reverse complement strand
TTTTAAGAGACACGGTCTTTCTATTTTGCCTAGGCTGGACTTGAACTCCTGGGCTCAAGTGATCTTCCTGGCTCAGCCTCCTGAGAAGCTGGGACTATAGGCACATGCCACTGTGCTTAGCAAGAATAATGACCTTGGTGAAGACAGTATGTGTGGAATAGCAGAGTGAGTCAGGTTTCAGGAGGTTGAAGAAAGAATGTTGAAATAAAGACATAAAAAAGTAAATGTGAAAATGTTTTCAAAGAGCTTGAATTTAATGGGAAGAAAATATCTAGGGGAAAGGCAATATGTGAGGACCTCCACTTCCAAAATCATAGCTGAGAAGCAAGCTGGTTTCACTCCCTCCCGCAGAAAACTAAAACCAAATATACAGCATGAGATTGTCACAAGTAATAACCCTGAACTCAAATTTGAGGATGAGATAGTTCCCAGGACCACAGACAAAAAACTCCAAGCAGATAATAAGAGAATTAGACTTCCATATCTATAATGCTGCTTCCCCCAATATTCCCAGCACCAAGTGTTCAGAAAATTTCCTCTCAATTCATGATTTCTATACTGGAAAAAATGAGATCAAGGTGGACAAGCAGATTCTCTGCCATCTTGACTTTTCTGGCAAGAGACTTGTCCCTGCCTTGCCCACAGGGAGAATTAGGAGTGATTGAAGGGAGATATATCCCTAAGGACAACCGGAGACAAAGGAGTGAGGCTATCTCCAGCCTTCAAAACTCTGCTTTGTAATTTAGCCAAAGTAGACACCACATCAGAGTGGCTGTTTGGCAGCATCACACTGTAGAAGAATCATTCCACAGGTCCTATGGGCATGAGCTGCTAGCCAGCCTTGCTACATTACCAGGATATTCCCTTTGGGACCGCCCCCAATCAGGATGGGTGGCATTTTGATTGTTTATAAGAGCCAAAGCAAACCTGGGCAGAATGCACCATCTAGTGTCAAGGAGGAGGCAGCAGCAGAGCAAGGAAAAAAAAAAGAAAGAAAGAAAATCAACAGGTAAATTACAAAGAATTTCTAAGCAACCATATATAACAAAAACCAAAATAAGCCAGAAAAAGAGGACAAGAATAACTAACTAATCCTTCAATGTAACACATATATGTACGTGCCTAAGAAACAATAGCATGCAGGGAACCACGACCTCCCCAAACAGACACAGCAACGAATGAGTGACTGACCCTAAAGAGACAGTGATATGTGAGTTCTCTGACCAAGAATTCAAAAAAGAATTTTTAAGGAAACTCAGTTATCTCGAAGACTACAGAGAAAGGCAGTTCAGAAATTGATCACAGAAATTTAACAAAGAGATTGAAATAATAAAAATCAAAAATCTTAAAACTGAGAAATATATTTGCTGAACTGAAAAATGTATTAGAAGCTCTCAATAGCAAAATGGATTAGAGGAAAGAATCAGCAAATTCAAATACAGCTATCTGAAATTAAACAATCAGAGAAGAAAAAAGAAAAAGGAATGAAAAGCAATGAAGACCACTTACAAGATATAGAAAATTACTTCAGAAGACCAATTCTAAGAATTATTGACATTCCAGAGGGAGTTGAGCAAGAGCAAGTGATAGAAAGCTTATTCAAAAAAATAATAGCAGATAATGTTCCAAAATTTGAGAAAAAGATAAATATCTGGGTCCAAGAAGGTCAGAGTACACCAAATGGGTTTGACCCAAATAAGATTACCCCAAGGCATATAATAATCAAGAAAAATTCAAAATGTGGGAGGATGGAGTTATTAAAATGTAGAGGGTTTTTTACTCTTTTCTTCGTTGTTTCTATTATTTTCTTTGTGATCTAACATTAGTTGTCATCTCTTTAAGATAACTTATGTGTGTGTGTGTGTGTTTTCTGTAAGTTTCATGGTAACCAGAATGCAAAAACCCGTAATACATTCAGTAAAAATAAAAAGCAATTAATTAAAATATAATACCAGAGAAAATCACTTAACTACAAGGGATGACACTAAAAAGGGAAAAAAGGAAGAGAGGAGTTACAAAACAACCAAGAGGTCGGGCGCGGTGGCTCACGCCTATAATCCTAGCACTCTGGAAGGCCGAGGCGGGTGGATCGCTCAACGTCAGGAGTTCGAGACCAGCCTGAGCAAGAAGGAGATCCTGTCTCTACTATAAATAGAAAGAAATTAGCCAAATAATTTAAAATAGAAAAAATTAGCCAGGCACAGTGGTACATGCCTATAGTCCCAGCTAC
>NW_012149841.1:8745861-8747042 GCF_000956105.1 Propithecus coquereli | reverse complement strand
TAAAAACTCTATAAGGAATTATTATTAATGTTTTCTAAATTCAACATTTGTTTGGAATTATCTACCTATTTATCATATTCCTTGTATTTAATTTCTTCCCACATTAAAAACTTCTATCTGGGACAATGTTCTTTTTGTTTGAAGAACACCTTTTAATATTTCCTTCAGTATTCACACCGATCTCTTAGTGAAAAATTCTGTTTTTACTGGAATAAAATTATCTATTTACCTTCATTCATACAGAATATATTTTGTTGAATATAGAATGCCAGATTGGTATTCTCACATTTAAGATATCAATTGGTTTTACTGTGATGTAACTTGATGTGGCTGCTTTATTTTGCTTGTTTACTCAGGTTTTCTTCTTGGGTTTAATTGAGGTTTTGAACCTGTGGCCTGATGACTTTCATGTATTTTGGAAAATTCTCTTACATTATTATTTTGAACTTTTTGTTCCATCTTTTCTCCTTCTAAGACTCAAACCTACACCTTTTACTTCATGCCTCTTTGTCTCAAATGCTCTTATTTTGTGTATTTTTCTATTCATTACTTTCATTATGCCCTATTCTGAATATTTTCTTCTGCTATACTTCCCACTTCACTAAGAAATTATGTAGCTGTGTTTAATATGCTATTAATCTCATTAATTAAATTTTTAATTTCATACATTTTCAAAGTTCTAGAAAAAGTTTTGTATTTGGTTTTCTTTCAATTTTATTGCATTACTTTTGATAATTTCTAGTTTTCTGAACAAATTTTCTCTTATAATTTTTCTGGTTATAAATTAAAAGCATCACTATTTGAAAGTCTTTTACTGATAATTTCAATGTCTGAAGTTTTTGTGAGTCTATTTCTATTGTCTATTGCTTTGACTTTTTTATTCATCTTGTCTTGTCTGTTGATATGCTTTGTTGTTTTTGATTGTGTATCAGATACTTTTTAAAAGTGTTTACAGAAATTTTGTGGGGCCTCGCATAATGTTATCTGTCCCTAGATTTTTGTTAGTTTCTGCCAGATGCCTGGTGGCATCAGTAATCCTAAATCATCTTTGTCCAAATTCTAGAATTGGGATTTTCTCTACCATACAGATAACTATATTTCAAAAAAAAGAAAAGGTAAAATATAATAATGATGAAGAAAAGTCCATTGAATTTGGCAGCTAGAAAGTAGTCCTTTTTTTT
>NW_012149841.1:8723041-8733906 GCF_000956105.1 Propithecus coquereli | reverse complement strand
GACAAAGTGAAGAGACAACCCACAGAATGGGAAAAATATATTTGCAAACTATCCATCTGACTAGGGATTAATAACCAAGTATATAAGCAGCTGAAACAACTCAATAATAAAAAAAAAACCAAATAACACAATTTAAAAATGGGCAAAAGATCTAAATAGACATTTCTCAAAAGATGACGTACAAATGGCCAAGAGGTATTTAATGAAATGCTCGATATCACTAATCATCAGAGAAATGCAAATCAGAACCACAATGAGATATCATTTTACCCCAGTTAAAATGGCTTTTATCAATAAGACAGGGATTAACAGATGCTGGTGAGGATGTGGAGAGAGGGGAGCCTTCGTACTCTGTTGGTGAGAATGTACATTATTAGTACAGCAACTATGGAAAACAAAAATGGAACTACCGTATGTTCCAGCAATCCCACCTCTGAATGTATCCAAAAGAAAGTAAATCAATACAGGGAAGAGATACCTGCACTGCCAGATTTATTGCAGCACTATTCACAATACCCAAAATATGGAATCAACCCAAGTGGCCATCAATGGATGAATGGCAAAAGAAAATGTGGTATATACACAATGGAATATTAGCCATTAAAAAATGAAACCCTATCATTTGTAGCAACATTGATGGAACTGAAAGTCATTATGTTAAGTGAAACAATCCAAGTACAAAAAGAAAAATATTGCATGTTCTCAATCATATATGGGAGCTAAAAGAGTAGCTCCACGAAGCTAGAGAGTAGACAGGTGGTCACCAGAGGCCAGAAAGTGGGTGGGGACAAAGAGAAGTGGATTAATGGATACAAATATATGATTTGATAGAAGACATAAGTGTTAGATTGATGAGTTGGGTGACTACAGTTTACAATAATCCATCGTACATTTCCAAATAGGTAGAAGATGATAATTCAAATGTTTCTAGCATAAAGAAAAGACAAATATTTAAGGTATTAGATATCTCAATTTTACTGATTTGATCTTTACAAATTATATGAATGTATTAAATGATCAAATGTACCCCAGAAATACGTACATCTATTATGTACCAATTTAAATAATAAAATAAAAAGCATATGCAAGCTATTCTGTACCTCTTCATTACATCTAAATTATGCTTATGTGAAGGCTTACTTTCCTTGCTCATATATAATCTTATTACTAGTAAAATCTTCTTGATGTCCAGAACTTTGACTTCTACTCACTTGCAACTCCAACACACATCCTGGAACTTTGCTCTTTTCAGATGCACAATAAATCTAATTGAGATAACTACATTAACCATTTGGGAGTCATTCTGAATATTTAATCTCAACAAAATATGCATTTTGTTTTATTGTCTTCATTTATCTCATTGGTGTCTTTGGGAGAGATTAGTACATTCTCCGAGGACTAATAAGAGCCACTAGAATTTACAAGCATCTTAGTGCATGTACACCAGCAATCTGGATGTGAACTGAGAGACAAAAGAACAGGAAGCCTTGATGATTCATTTAGAAGAGCATCCAGTCTGGCAGAGGAGACAAAAATGCATATGCAAGTTTAGAAAAACAAAACATTTTCCCTTTTAGCTCTTGAAAAACACAGACTTTAGATCACATTATTGCTTTCAAGGGTTGCACTGAGCAGACATAGCTCTTGAACAAGTACCCCTTTGAGAAATCTCAGGATGATGCTATTCCCTCAATAATTTAAGTGTTCTATTATGTGGTAACTTGTACTTTACTACTGGGCTTAAAAATTTATATTTCATTCTTTAAGAGCCTGACATTGCACTGCAAAACAGGCAATGTGAAATATATCTTGGAAATACTCCCATCATATCAGCATCACTCTCTCTCCCCGGTGGGAGGGGAGGTGAAACGGGGTTGCCTTGGCAAGTGCACACCCTAGAAAGCCAGAGTGGGACGGGGGGCTTTCCCATACTTATTGTTCTCTGTGCCTATAGCCAGAAGGCTAGGACCACAGAGCAGACCTAGAAGAGCACATCTAACCCATAAGGAAAGTAACACTGTCCCAGGTAGGGATTAGGACTAGAACCTGGAGCCAAGCGTCAATGAGCAAAGAATGATCAATGCATAAAAGAAGCAACAGACCAAGACAAAATTCAGGAGGGGAATCAAGGAGAATGCTGGAGATTGTTGCCTTTGTTTTCAGTTATTCCTGGCACTCTGGGAGTAAGCCAGATTTATTTAAAGAATCTATAAAGGAAAAATTAGCTTCTGGAGGGTGGGGCAGCTTAATTTCTGGAGTCAGAGAGACCAGGTTTCAATCCTACCTTATCCTTCTAGCTGTGAAATCTTGGGAGGAGAGAAAACAAACAAGCAAATGTGTAACCTTTCTAAGTTTCAGGTTATTTATCTGTAAGATTAAAATAATAACTAAATTTCAGGGTTGCTCTCATGGTTCAATATGTAACTTTTCTAAGTTTCAGGTTCTTCATCTGTAAGATTAAAATAACTAAATTTCAAGGTTGCTTCCATGGTTAAATGAGATAGTACATATGAAATTGCCTAGCACAATGTTGAGCATATAAAAGGCAATTAATAAATGCTATTTTCCCATTATATATTAATTAAGGTACTATTAGCCGCTATAGTAGACAAACCCTGAATTCTAAGTGGCTTAACACAATAAAAATTCTTTGCTCACTCACATCACAGTGCAATGCCAGCATCTGTGGTTGGGAAGCCTCACACAAGATAATTCAGAGTCTCCGGCTTCTCCCCTCTGTGGAGCCACCCGCTCCAGGTTACTGGTGTCCTCTCCATTCAGCCAATGAGAACAAAGGGAAACTGTGGAGAAGGCACACCACTTTTATGCGTTTTGACCCAGGAGGGACACATCAGGGGCACATTTCAGGAAGCCGGCAATTTGGAGACTCTTTTCTTTTATACGGGTCCCTGCAAGGCTTCCCATTTTCTTCCCTGAGGACACATTATCCTCCTTACCATAGAATATGGCAAATCTGCTCTGGGGAAGAGCAGGGGACATCCCTATCTTTATCATTCCAAATGGGATTAAATGTTATACAGAAGGAATCTCTGTATCTTTCCAAGGCCATTGGCTTATGTACACGTTCTTGAAAAGATACTGAATTGAAACAAATTGGCTTTTAATACATGGATGTATAAACATGACAGATTCAAGGAGAATTATATACCAGCTCTTATCATACCTATTTTTTAAGACAAGGAAACGTAAGATATAAAAAGCTTACTACCTTCCTAGAGGCCACCTGATAGCAAGCAGTGAGTAGGGAAACTGGAAGTGGCACCTTGGTCGTCTTGGTCTCAAGGCAATGTGGCTTCCAGTGAGAAATGTTGAGGACAAAAGCCAATTTTTTACAAGTGGCAAAACTAGCACTCCAACCGGATGCCCTAGATGCAATCACCTAGTTAGTAAGACCTGAATCCAGGACTCCCTGAGACTTTTCATGCTGTCCCCCAGGTATGCCAGGCAGCAGTACAGGTACACAAACACCCTACGTGCAAATCCTATTCTCCCATTTCTAATAGAGGTTTGAGTCTTGGTCAGTTCTTTAACCTTTCTGAGATTCAGATCCCTTTTCTACTAAATTTGAAAAATAAACTTTCAGTGAGAAGTTGTGGTGAAAATTAAAATGAAACAACATATTGTAAAGGAGCCAACATAGTGCCTGGAACCATACGGACGCAAAGCTCGTGGTTAAAAAGCAAGCTTTGAAGTTGTACTACTCTGGCTGCTCGAGCTGTTATCTATGAACTGTGTGACCTTGAGCAATTTATTTAACATCTCCTTAACTCAGTTAAAGAATCTGTACAAAGGGAATAATAATAACGTCTATATCCAAGGGTTGTTGGGGGGATTAAATGAAATAATTCATAGAAGCATCTATAAAGGTACCTAGCATGTAAGAAGGACTCAAAGTGTTAGCTTTTATTATTAGTACATATAGTGTAAACTGTTACAGTCACGCCACCAATTCTGCTGCTATAAGGAGCCTCCACTATTCAGAAACCTCCTCAAAGACTTCCTCTGGGAGGGGCCACCAAACATGTGGCTTTCTTGGTCTCCAACCACACTTTAAATTGACTAACTCAGCTTTTATCTTTATTATCTGTCGTCCCTCCATAGATCGATTTCTTCCAAGTGTTTCTGTGTTAAAAGTAAACAGATGCCACCTCCTTCTGCTTTGCTGCTTTTTAACTATGCTAAGGCTTAGATAAGTCACCCCACCTTTCTGGACTTCAGTTTCCCCATCTGTAAAACGGTGGGGGGTGAGTGGGGGTGGAAAATAATAACTTTAACTGCTTTCCCCTCTCACTTCCTATGACACTACAATTATACACCCTTTGTATCGATACCCCTTTAGCTTGTTCTTAGTAACATACATCTCAGTGTGCATTGAGGTGGGGGGGCATGTGGAGTAGGAAATCTGGAGAGAAAAATGTATTAATAGAAGAACATCATGAATCTATGGGGGGACATGTCCAACCAAAGGATAAGTGTGCGAATGAAGGGGACATGGAGAAGAACGAGAATATGAATGTCCAACGAGAATATGAATGTCCAATATGAATGTCTATCTCAGACAAGTCGGTGAAAGAAAGCATAGCTCCTTAGCTGTGAAAGAAAAGGGCAGCTTAATTTCCAAATAGGCTGGAAAAGAAAATCTCTTATAATTCTAAAACACATACGAGTTTTTACATTTTAACTTCTCTGAAATAGGAAATTGTCTTATAACAATGTATATATTAATCCAATATTGTTTTGTTTTTTACAAACATTGATATTAAGTCAATGAGGCATCTTATAATTAAATGTGTGCTAGACTTGCAGAAATATGGTAATAAATATGCAGTATCTACAATGTACCTAAGTGCTTCCTGTAGGAGATCACATTTTATCCTCACAACAATCCTATGAAACTGGTATTATTTTTGTCCCTTTGCTATTTGAAAAATCAGCGAATTTGTTAATTTGTTCAAGTTAGCAGAACTCTAAAGTAACAAGATTAGGATTCAAACTGAAGATTCAACACGCTCCAAATCTCATACTCCTTTAATTACACTAAATAGGCCCCTAAAGAAATTTGTTCCCAGTTCTCCTATTTTCAGAGGAATTTTTATCAGAATAACAGCTTCAGTCTCTCAGTCCTCCTCATGGGATGTGGGATGCTTTATCCGATTGACAAAATCGCAAGAGACTAACATCAATTTGTTCATATCACCCCACAGAAACAGGTATTTGGTGTTAAAAGTTCCTATTGTCATGTGGTCATTCCACTCCACTATTTCAGAGAGATCGTTCTCTCTCTTTAGTGCAGTCAGCTACATGGTGCAAGGTCCACCCTTGCAGTTAGTGACTAGTGGTTCTGGGTACTATAATCACTCAGATGATATGAAGAAGACAGACTCTAGACACAGACCAACCCATATTCTCCAACCTAGTAATGCTAGCAATATTTTTCTCTCCAGCTGTCAGTCTCTTCTGTTTCTCAATTGAATCCTATTGCAGTGGGGCAGAAAATGTTTGGTTACTGGTTTGTTATAAATTGCTAATGCAAATAAGTCTAGAATATATTATAATAGCAGTAACAATATTATATACATATATATTCATCTAGAATTTTCATTATTTAGTTTTTAGGTGCAGAAATCAAATCCCAGAGATGCTAAGTGACTTGCCAAAGAGCTGTCAGCTCTGAAGTGGAAAGTATATAAGGAGAATTCCATGTTTCTGGACGCCTAGTCAAATATTCTTCTCCTTCATCCCACTTAATTATGTACTGATTAAAATATAATGGTCAAATGAGGTTATGCAGCTAAAAATTGAACACCAAGGGTGTAGAAATTCCTCTTGAGACATCAGGATCATTTTGAAAAATACTGCTAAGCAGATTTAATGATGATCAACAACCGGAGTCAATATCCATTTGAACCGCAAAAAAAATAGATTATCTGAAATGGACCTTGCCTTAGCATTGAAGCGATTCACACAATCCAGAAATAGCTTTGGAGAAACCTAAGGCTAAGAGGCTACTAACAAGTCACAGACCTAACTGTAACATTGTGAGTCATAATAATGACATACACTTGACTCTTTCAGTCATAGAAACACCATAGAACTGTCTGCCCAAAAGACCTTGAATGGCTTATACGCTATGCAGAGAAATGAAAAGCAAACAAAATAAACTGTAAGAGCTTAAGAGTGGCAAATAAAACCTCCTGTTGGTAAATGAAACAAGTTGATATGTCATTAAGTGGAGTTTACAGACTGATCTGTGGCTTGGTTAGGAAGCCAGCCTTACTGGCTATGATCCAAGAGTCAATGAAATCTGTGTTGAGCCATAATAGTTGTATGAATAGAAGGCAATTCAAAATATTTCTAAACAGCTCTGTCTCTACATCATGGCACTGGAGGGTTGAGGGTTTGCAGATTGGTAGATTAATTGCATCATGTTCGCAAACAATCTGATAAGTCCAAGGAAGCATGGAATCAAGTCTCTCTAGGGGAAGACTGGAGCAGCTGGCCTAGAAGAATAAATTTGTAAGTGTTCTACCTCAAGATCCAGCCAAGGGCAAACATCTTCATTTGGAAGGGTCTGAATTTTAAAAGTGATGTTTCTAAATGCCTGCCCTGGCTCTTCCACTTTAGAATTCAGCAAGCATCTACTGGGCACTAATATGCATGCAAAAAGTGCTTTGTAAGCTGAAAAGTGGATGAACATACGGAGTGGTTATCATTCATTAGAACATTTTATAGATCATGTACATGATTGTTTTAAAAATAAGTTAATTCTTCCTCTCTGTCTTCCGAGAGGTGGAGTTTTTTTTATTGTTTTGTCTTTTGGTTTTGGTTTATTTTCTCTTATAAAGAAAGGATCATGTATATAATTTTTCTATTTACATGTTTGTTTTAAATGGGCTTACACATATTTTCAAAACATAAAAATTAGCAAATCTCATTTTTGACTGCTATGTTCCTGAATTATTAAATGTTTCCTTTTCTAATCACTATGACAGTCCTACAGAGGCACAGAAAAAGGAAAACATAAGCCCACGATTGTCTAAATGATGTGGGATTCAAACTCACAACTTCACACTTCATGTTGTTTGTTACTAGACCTTGGTAATGAGCCTTTGATGGAGTACCGCTATGGGCCAAGCATCACCATGTATTTTACATAGAATATTTCAATCATTAACTTTATTTTACAGTTAAGGAAACTGAAGGCAGAAAGAGTAAGCAACTTTTCTAATATACCTTACAAAAAAACAAAGCTAGAAGCTAAATCCAGATGTGTCTTATTCTAAAGTTTTTGATTTTTCCACCATACCACCCATCCCTTCTGGTCTGTACAGACAGGAGTCCAGATTAATAATGGCATTTGTTGTTTTAGGGCATCTTGGTCGGGTATTTATTTTATATATTTAATATTGGAAGTAGTTATTTTGATTTTGGATTTTAACAAGAAAACACTATAATATGTTGAAAATGACTAACATTTCAGTAAGGGAAGATCTACATGTAGTTTGCTACTAATGACTTAAAAATAAGTGTCTATAGAAAATTACAAAAATATATTCATAAAACTGGTATGTGGTATTACCTGAAAATCCTTCTCTCTAAAGTTGCTTTGCTGATACTTCTCTCATTATTCTGCAGCTAAGGCTATAGGCAGGGACAGAATATAGTCCTGGTGTGTCACATACCAACCAGGACTCAGAACCCCTCTGTGGTTTCTTCAGCAACTGTGCAAGGTATATCTTCACCCTCTTTTTGAGCTTAGTCTAACCAACAGAGCAGGGACTTTGCCATTAGACTGGCTTGTGTAATCAATCTCTTTGGCTTTATCTTCCCAATACCCTATTCTTCCTTTGAAAAAGCATTCCTTCCCACCTCCATTTAGTTCTGATAAGGTTGCAAATTATGAAAATATACTTTGCCTTATAGCAGAGAGTATGGGAGAGGGAATGAAGCCAACTCACAGATTAAAGAAAAAAAAGCCTCTACCTCCATGGTCCTTACAGCAAATAGAAGGAAACAGGAAATGAAATAAACAAGCAAATTAAATAGTATGGTAAATGCTAGTGTTGTTGACTCCCAAGCCTGGTGACAACTTCCTATCTCAGTACCTGCACCATCCTGCCTCTTCACTGAGGACTTCCCCTTGCGCCTGAAGTGGTGCTCATCCCTTGTGCAGAGCGACCCAGAAGTGCCAGAGATTTAATGTGCCCAGGGCAGCCACCAACCAATAAAGGATGCCGGGATTCTATGGAAAGTATCTTTTTCTTCATCCCTCAGTTGGGTAATTCTGGAGTACATTCGAACCAGCTATTCAGAAAGTCTCTAGCAGGATTGAGTCAAAGTTGCCCACAATGGTACCAGCTCATGCATGCACCCTTTATTGACTTTCCTCTCTGCCCTGTCTCACTTTCCCCACTCCCTTTCTCATGTGTTAAGTTATCCAGGGTTTTCATTGGTTGATAGGACAAACTATGGTCCCTAATCCTAATTCTGCACCTGCTTTTAGTGGGCCACAAGTGGTCCACACCATCCTCCTCATCTACTAATCATTTTAGATTACTCTTACCCTCAGTCAGCACTGCTCCTGGTCTGGGTGGTCTGATGAGTAGGGTGACAAAAACCCTCAATCCCTGAGATGTCTGAAGTCCTGGTTGCCATGTCCTTCTCGGATCATGACTGCTGCCCTTGTCCATTTGTACCACCAAAATTGGGCACAAAAAGTAGCAAGAGATGTCCAAGTTTGTGAACCAAATGTCCAACATATTCTTCTCTATAGTCGTTGTGTAACTGTAATGCTCGGTGTCTACCACCACAGCCTGGATGGTGACTCCTTTCCCTGCCTATGGGACTTTTGTCACAAAGAGTCGAAACTGATGAGTGGTAGGCATAACCTTAAATGATACGGGGCTTCTACTTCTCACTGTGATTAAGTTACAAAACTGAATTTATTTTTTTGCATAAAATTAAACTTTTGTTTTGAATGCAAATGGAAAGTTATTTACAATATTTAAAAAGAGAGAACACAAATATGGCAGAATATCACCACAGTACCTTTACGTGAAAGACATATGGAATTTCATTTCTAAATATTTAACAATACCATAAACTAATCTTACTTTTGGCTTCAATTTTCCCTTCATTTTCTTTCTGGGAATGATTAACATCCTCGGTTTGATTTCAGTGTTTTTAAGTTAGGAACAAAACCATGAAGGGAGGAGACAGAGCAAAGGTGAGTTGGCAGCAGCTGGGAGGTAGTTATTACAGAACACACCAACCTGCAGTACTGTGGAGCAGGTAAATTCATTTATACACTTTCTTTTGCATGCAATTTAGTCTTGGGCTTAAAAACTTTGATTTCTGATTTAAAAATAATAGCTGAGAAGATGAACTTATTTTTCTCCTTTAAAACTTATAAAAATATGTAAAACAATGGTTTTCAATCATTGGCCAACAGGCTTCAGGGTGGTCCGTGAGAGAAGGAAGGCAAATCAAGTGATCACTGCAATTCCTTCAGTTTATTCCCCACGGAGATTCTGCAGTACAGGGGGCGGCTGGGGCAGCGGGAGGGGGAACAAACCAAGCCCAGGGGGTTCCCCAAGTGGTAGAGCCAGAGTTCAGATTTCAGGGAAGCCCTGAATAAATAAATAAATAAATAAATTTTATTTAGGTCCTAACTAGCGAAGCTTAAAACCAAGCCTCGAGTGAATAAAACTATTTCCATGTAAGTTAACTGTGTCCTAGTGAAAAAAAGGCAAAAAATAATTTTAAAAATATACACAAAACATCCGGCGTATAATAACATAAAATCCACAATAAAAATTACAGCTGTGCAATGCATCTCCAGATAATGCTACTGAGAAATCAAACCATAGAAACAAAAAATTACACAATGACAGAAGTTAGTAGACAGAGATATTAAAGTACCTATTGTAACAATATTTCTTACATTCCAGAAGGTAGAAGAATATAATTGTTTAATAAGGAGAGAAATCGAAGATAGTAGAAAAATCCAAATCAAACTTGTAGACCTAAATATGTTTGAGGTTAAAAATAAGCTGAAAATAAAATAAATTAAAAATCCACTCAATGGGACTAACTGCAGATTACATACCTCAGAGAAATAAAGATGAGTGACTTTGAAGGCATAGTAATAGAAACTATCCAAAATGAAACACTCAGAGGGGAAAAAAAGACTGAAAAACAATAAATAAATGGATTATCCATTAGCTATGGAGCAACACCAAGAGGCCTACCATATGTGTAATTGAAGACTGTGAACAGAGGTAGAGGAGAGAGATCAATGAAGAGAAAATAATATATAAATAAAACACAGCACAAAAAATGACATTTTAAAAAACTAAACCTACAGAAGCAAGACAGTCAATGAGTTTCATGCAAAAGAAAATTCAAGAAAATTCACCAAGGCATATCATAAATTCTTATTTATCAAGAGTTTATCAACACTCTTGATAAAAAGAAAAAAATAAAATCAGTGAAAGGATGGAAAAAAATTGCATACAGTAGAATTAAGAAAGACAGTAGTTTTCTCACCAAAAACAGTACAAGTCAACAAAGACTAAAGCAACATGTTTAAAATTACTGGGGTAAAAAACAAAACAAAACAAAACAAAACACTGTCAACTTATAATTTCATACCCAGTGAAAACATTTTTCAGACACAAAGGTGAAATAAAAATATTTTTAGATACATGACACCTGAGAAAATCCTTTGCCAGAAAACCAACACAATAAGAAATGTGAAATTAAAAGCTTCAGGCAGAAGAAAAATGAGACTAGTTGGATATTTGGATTTACACAAAGATATGAAGAACATCAGAAATGCAAAA
>NW_012149841.1:8679311-8722490 GCF_000956105.1 Propithecus coquereli | reverse complement strand
TCAGCAGATTTTAAAAGATTGAAATAATGCAAAATATATTCACCAGCCACAACAGAAAAAAATTAGAAATTAATAACAAAAAATATACCTAGAAGATCCCTAAATATTTGCACCAAAAAAAATTTCATAATAACTTATGGGTCAAAAAGAAAAGGAAAATTAAAATATATTTTTGTGATATTGTGAAACATCTATTTGGTCTTCAACCTAGTTTCCAGACATACAACACCTAAAACCCTTAGAATCTCCAAAGTGTTAACTTTTTGTATGGTAATAATTGACTGATGGCTGGCAGCCCCTAAGTAGCTTCAGGATGGGGGCTGGTCACTTGAAGGCATGATGAGTCCAACTTGCTTCTGATGCTTACGAGCTACCACCCGGCCATGTGTATCACAGGAACGCAGCACCCCATTGCTATCAGAGCATCTCCCACATCACCCCTGACTTACAAAAAGCAACCACTGCTAAGCTTTTCAGTGATATCCTTGTCCTGCTTACCAGCACCAATCTCATCACTTTCTTAACTACCACCCTCTGAGCTCTCCTGTGGAACATACTTAACTGATGATTTTACTGGCCTGTGCATAGTATACTCATTTTAGCATGACCCTTTCTCTAAGCCTTTGGATCTGATCCCTTCTTCTTCCATCTCAGCCATGGTGTTTCTCCTTCACCTAGTGGTCCCACAGGGAGCTATGGAACTGAGATGTCCTTCAGAGTTCTCTCAAATTAAAAGAAGGTGGTCATAACTTTGTACCCTCACAATTGCCAGTGTTGGATATGAACACCTACAAAAAGGGGCCATATCATTGGGTGGGCCAGTTTCCTCTGGCCAAGGACAATTCTCAGGGAGTGTCTTAGCTGCGAGTCATCAACATCTAGCACTCCTAGCAGCTGGAGAAATAATTATCTCCACTCAGAAGCTGGGATCTGAGCAGGACACCACAATATTTCTTATGTCCTCATTTTTGTTTTCATAGATTCTACTTTTAGAGCAGTCTTAGGTTCACAGAAAAACTTAACGGAAAACAACGACAGTTCCCATGTACTCCCTGACCTCACACACACAGTCACCCTCACTATTAACATTCCCCACCAGAGGGGTACACTTGTTACAAATGATGAACCCACAATTGACACATCATTATCGTTCAAAATCCATAGTTTACATTAGAGTTTACTCTTCCTATTGTACATTTTATGGATTTGGACAAATGTATAATGGTATGTATCCACCATTACAATATCATACATACACCATTCATTGCCCTAAAAATCCCCTGTAGTCTGCCTATTCATCTCTCCCTCCACACTAACCCCTGGCAACCATCGATCCTTTTACGGTATCCATAGATTCTACTTTTCCAAAATGTGGGAATTATACAGTATTTAGACTTTTCAGATTGGCTTCTTTCCCTTAATAATAAGCATTTAAATTTCCTTCCTATCTTTTATGACTGTAGAGTTAATTTATTTTCGACACTGGATAATAATCCATTGTCTGGATGTACCACAGTTTATCTATTCACCTACTGAAGTACATCTTGATTTCAAATTTCAGAAATTATGAATAAAGCTGCTATAAACACCTATATGCAGGGTTTTGTGTAAATAGTCAATTTTTTTAGAACTGCTAGGACTCAGAGTACATTCTTTTCTCTGATTTTTCCTGCCATGTGGAAAATTTTCTGGAACAATCCTCCAGCACCTCTGCATACAAATAGATAAACAAGTTCAATTCAGGAGAAAATTATAGGACAAAGCTTTACCAATAGTAACCACCTTTACCAGCAGTAACATTAATAATGTATGTTTATTTTGATATGATTTTTGTAACTGTATATCAAGATACAAAGATTACCAAGAGATACAAACAGATTATCGATCTTTTTATAGATTAAGAATCTGTTTATTGATTAAGAATCTATAGGGAAGACTTCATTTCTCTGTTCTCATAGTATTATAACATAACCCTTTGATTAGAAAGAAACTCAAATGAAACTATAAACAACACATGCCTACAGAATGCCTATGAGATAACCAGAACACTACAAGCTTTGACATTTATGCAAATGGTGAACTAAAGATCCAAATCTAATAGGGAAAGCTTTGAGACTCATCCCAGAGCAGAGAATAACAGACTTCACATAAAAGAGGAGAGTGCATCATGCTCCTAGTGAAGAAACACAGGAAGCGTCACACTCATTAAGAAGAGGATCCCATTCTGAGTGGGGAAATGCCAATGGAACATCTAAGAGAGAGTAGACTAGCTATTGGCAAAGCTAAAGGAAGCAGTTTAAAAGTACACAGGTGTAAAGGAAGCAGTCTTGGGAAAGCACTAGTTCTGGGGCAGAGGAAGCCCACCTGGAAGAAACATCATCTCCTGGAGAACTTGGTAGGGAAGGAAAAGAAAAAAGTATATTGCAGAATTAGACGACACTACTGAACAACATCCACCTTCCCAAAGGAAAGTCTTGATTAATTTTTCTAAAATATACAGATGAAAGAAACCTTGAACAAAGAGATTTAGTAGGTACCCCAAAACCCCCAAATCTTTTCATAGATATATTAATTTTTGCTATTCCATAAAATCCAAGACCCTTTAGAATGAACAGGAAAATACAGCAAAATTCATGTGAAATCACTGTAAGAAGAAAATAAAAAGTGAACACCAAACATTTTCAGCTGATTAAATGCTCTATAAATTCTGCCCAAATAGAGGAAAACTATAACACACCAGCATGAAGTAAGGCAAACCAGCAATGACAAATATAAAATAACACCATGAATGAGAAATTCAAAACTCAGGATAAAAATGGATATATGAATAAACTCAAGAAAGAAAGTGAAGAAAAAGACAAAATCACATCAGAAATAAAGGCTAAGTTATAAAGCAAAAAGAGCACAGATGTTGCTAAAACTATAATAAGAGATACTGAAGAGAGTAATGCAAACAGTTAAGAGAACAAAAATAAGATGAAAAAAGCTAAAACGGATCCAAAAATAAGAGACATAGAAGATAATAAAAGAGGATCCAACATATGTGTAATGTAGTTTCTGAAAAACTAGAACAACGGAACAGAATTAATATTTAAGATCATTATCTAAGAAAAATTTCCCTAAAAAACAACAGTTAAATATTCATATTAAAAAGATCCACAATGTACCTGGGAAAACCTACTCTGAATGGTCAACTTTGAGGCATATCCTACAGAAATTATTGGATGTCAAAGCCAAAAGAAAATAAAAAAGAATATTATAGGCCTCCAGGACAACAAAAAATGTTACTTACAAAGAAGAGAAAATCCGATTGGCATCAGACTTCTCAACAGCAGCACAGAAAGCATAAGAGTGAAAAAAAAAAAAAATTCTTTAAGACTCAAGAAAGAAAAAGCATGACCCGAGGATTCTACATCCAGCCAAGGCACCCTTCAAGAACCAAGTCTAAAGCAGAACAATTTTAAACATTCAAGAACTCAGGGAATACTATACTTCTGAATCTTTTTCTGAGGAATCTACGAGGCTGGGGCTAGCCAGCCAGGGCCTCTGGGCCGGATCCAGCCCGCCCGCGCGTTTCTGTCCTGCTGGGCGCAGCGTTGGTATCTGCGCTGGCACTGCGACGGCGGAGCTGAGTAGCTACCACAGAGACCGCAGGGCCCACAAAGCCCACAATATTTACTAACTGGCCTTTTAACAGAAAGAGTTTGCCAATTCCTGTGTCAGAGAATGGGCTTTAACCAGATAAGGGATTACTGGGGAACCTGTCAAAATATCTAGTGGTGAATACAGAGTAAATATAATAGTAACTCTGAGAGAAGAACAAAGATGGGGACAACAGTGGAAGAATAGTACATAAATGTTCCGTGTTCTACAAAGTAACAGGGGAGGGGAAGCGAGAAAGGGGAAGAATAATTCCATTGACGGCTGCTCCCTCCACTACCCCTCTTCTCCCCATCCCCACACTCAGTTGGCTGCAGTGCTCAGCACACTGTGTGAGTTGTGATCGATAAAAATAATGGCTGTGATTTTAAATCCAAACTTTCAATCCAATCCCACTAATTAATCCTGACTGTCAGAGGAGCTGACCCACACTTGGGTTACCAGGGTTCGTTGTGTCCTTCTGGACTAAAAGCAGTAACGAGCAGCCTCCTAGAACCCTTTCCCCAGACCCACACTCAGATCTTCTCCCTCAAAGTTTTACCTCTATAAGAAGAGATGAAAATAATTGCGAGATGGAAAAATGAACCCTGGAAAAGACAGAAAGTTTCCCCAAAGCACAAAGAAAACGTGCCCGAGCTATTTGTGCCTTCTTTTGCGGGACTCCACACTTGGCATTCCAAAATAGGGTCATCAGAAAGGTCCTCCGAAGCAGGACATGTCCATCTGCCAGCTACCCAAAAAGGAAGAGAGTGAGGTGACCCTCAAAGAGAAATCATCAGAGAGCAAAAGGATTCAGAATGGGTTCTGCATAGGGGAGAACCTTACTCTTCTGACCAAATTATGCGTTGTCTAGCATCACGGCCTAATTACATATTGCTAAGGGCTTCATTTTGTTTTTAACTCTTCCTCAGAGAGTTATGAGAGAGGGTTGTGCCTCTCCCAGAGAAAGAATAAGCCATTAACAGATGATATGCAGAATGGTGCAGCCCCTTCCAGGGGACGGGCCAGGGACTTCAAATGGGGCACCTGACCCTGTCCCTTTTATGAGATTTCCATACAATTTTTTCTTACAGTGCTGGCTTTTCACCGGCTCCTTTTCCTTTAGAAAAAAAAAAAAAAAAAATGACATGCCCAGTAGGAGCCTGATAAGTTTTTGTTAATAATAGTGTCAAAAATGCAACAATACCCTCTAGCACTCTGTCCACAGAGACTCATATCAGTGTTGTCTGTTTCTCTTCAGCTGCCCATCGCGGTTTTGTTATTTTATTGTTTATGCGAACCACTCCACATCCCTTGGTGATATTTGCCCACATAAAATCTAAAATTAGATTTCATAAGGCGTGATAGTAGACATCAGCACAGCAGTGACAATGTGCATAACTGCTAAAATGTGCATGAAATATGTCAACTTAAGCATTTGCCTAACTTCACATTTACATATTAAAGATACTATTGAAAGACATGGTAATTTTGTGCTTAGTTGGAACAAAGAAAATGAAAAGAAGCTACAAGGTGTACACATGTCTCTTCTTGAAAGCATTTCCTTTTTCCTTTGAAAATCTGTCCATATTTTCTCCAGAAACCATCTTCATTATATTTCTAGCTAATATTTGAAATATATGTTCAGGTTAAGTAAATAAAATGTAAACTGCAGCATTAGTACTAACTTTGCGATACATACACTTAATGTCATCCTACCTAGGGCTGTGGGTACCCACATCTACCATGGCCCAACCCGGCATCCTCTTCATGATGGAGAGCTTCATTCAAAGATGCACTCAATGTACCAATTTTTATAAAGAGATGGGCTTGTGCTCAAACCTCAGCACAGAGCCGTGTGGCAAATGAAGCCAGAACACAAAGGGCCTTAAAGGACTCTAGGAACTACTCCCTCGCCCTAACCCTAACTCTCGCCAGCACCAGCATCTGACTGCTGAGGTTGGCACAATGTTTCAGATGACAAGAGAGCTGGAGAGGCTCAGTCTGCAGTAGCAAAAAGAGCTACTTTTCGTGTGCATGACCTTTCATATGTACACCTACTAGAAAACAGCTCCTGGAATCTGACCACATCAAAACCGCTGTCGCTCACCTCAGGAACAGTGATGGAGAGGGTAGGATGAGGGAGAGGGAAAAGGGTAGAAACTCCATTCTGTGTCAATGTGTCTCTTAAAAGTGTGCCACACAGAGATGAGTGGCCTGATATCATTTTGTATTTATTTATGCAACAAAAATGCATCAAGCACCTACTATGTTCATGCTCTAATTCAGCCCTGAAGATACTGCAGTGCGTGGTATAGCCCAGAGCTCTTCCTCAAGGAGCTGACATTCCAATGAAGGGAGACACGCAGTACAAAATAAACAAGTGCAAATGCTAATGAGCGCTCTGGAAGAAATAGGTAGGTAACATAATGGAAGGTAACTGGAAGATTACTTTGGGGAGTGTAATTGGGGAAGGTTTCTCAGAAGAGATGCCATTTGAGCTGAATGGTAAGAAAATCCAGCCATAAACCTTCAAACCAGGGTAAAGAAGATTTGGAGAGATGAAGCAGTAAGTGCAAAGGCCCTGAGGCAAGAGGAGGAAAGGCCTCGGTGGATGGAGAGGACGAGAAGAAGAGAAAGGGAGCACATAAGGTCAGAGAAGAGACAGAGCCCAAATCATACAGGACCTCAAAGGCCATGTCTAGGATTTGGGATTTTATTCCAAGTTCAATGAGAAGTCATGAAAGACTTTTAAAGACGAAAATAATGTGATATGATTTGTATATGTCAATATTACTCTTACTACTGTCTGGAGAATGGATTTGGGGTGGTTACAAGCCTAGAAGCTCAGGGAAATCAGTTGCTTAGGCAAGAGATCAGACTAGGCTTAGACTAGAGTGTTGGTAGGAGACATGGAGAGAAATGGGAGAATCTGAGATATATCTTTAAAAGAATGATGAGATTTGCTGATGGATAGGATAGACAGAGTAAGAGAAGGAATAGAATCAGGGATGATAGCAACACCTAGGTTTTTGGATTGCATAATTAGGTGGGCAACAGTGTACTTTCCTGAGATACAGAACATTGGAAGAGGAAGAAGTATGACTGAGGAAGAGGCAGAATCAAGAACTCCATTTTGATGCTTACTGGGCACCCACAGGACCATGTCCAGAGAACAATAGGATCAAAGAATCTGCAGTGAGGTATACTTGGGGGGACGACAGGCATAAATCTGGAATTCATCGGCATCCAGATGGAGTGTAAAGTCCAGGGAGTAGATAAAGTTCCCTAGAGAGATATTTTCAAAGTGGAGGAAAACAGGGCCCAAGACAGAGCCCTGGAGTGCTCCTCCGTTTAGAAGTCAGGGAGGAGAGAAGCATGCAAGGATCAGAGAAGCAGAGGCTGTGAGGTGGGAGGGGAAGAATATGCAGTCAGAGTACACCAGAAAGTGTGTCCGGGAGAGACGTATCTGTGAAATATTCCCACAGAGTTGAAGATAATGAGAACAGAGTTGTGCCCATCAGATTTGATGTGTGATAACCTGAAACAAAACAGTTTCTCTGAAGTGGTGGGAACAGAATCCAGATGGGACTGGAATGAACTAAAGGGTAGACTGGAGGCAAAGAAATGAAGAGAACCAGCAACTTCCTTTGAGAAGCTGGCTATGTAAGCAAGGACTGGGGCAGTACCTGGAGGGGTGGCAGACCCCTCCCAGGGGTGGCAAGGACCCAGCCCAGATCAGATTTCTAGGATTCAACCCCTGTCCTCCCTGTTTTATCACACACACCATGGCCCTCATTGCCCTCAAGATAAGCTCGGGCCTCTCAGGCAGGCAGGCAGGCAAGGACCGCATAGCCTGACCTCCAAGAACAATCCCACCTCAATTCCTGACTCTTTTCTGTCCTTGCCACCCACAATTCCACCATCTACACCAAAGCCAGAGCATAACAGTTCCTATTCTCCTATCCTTTCATTCTCTTTCAAGTCTCTGTGCTGTCCTACATGCTGTTCTTCTTGCCAGAAATGTCTTTCCCTTCCTAATTCTTCAGTACTTGAGGTTCAGTTCAAATTACCTCCTGCATGAAAGACTTCCAGTAAACCTGCGACATTGTCACCTGGTCTGCCCCTGCGGCACTTCATCAGAGTCTTGGTAATGACCTGTGGATATGTCTGTCCATCACTGTGCAGTTCCTGAAGGCAGGGGCTGTCTTTTTCCCTTCTCTATAACTTGTACCTAGCATAGGCCTATGGCCCGTAGGTAGATGCGAGATGAATAAATGCACCCACTGATATTATCAAGATAACTTGAGGTGATAGTTCTGTGTCACCCCATACCTTGAGCCAGTGTCCACATTAACTTATCCAAACTCTAATACCATTCCTTTTTTCTTTCCACCTTCCTCAGAGGGCAATGCCTAAAGTGAGTAAGTGGGAAGAGTGTGAAACAAAAGAGAAGAAAAGTAATGTTGAGGTCTTAGTAGAATCCCAAGATTGGGTAAATACATATTAGCTATTTTTAATTTTTGGTACCTGAAGGCCATTCTCCTATTTCACATAATTTCAGATTATCGAAAGGTCAGTATTCCCTGCAAAATTGCAGAGTTCTGCAAAATATAAAAGAGTTGAGGATAAGGTTCTTGTTTTGAAGTGAAATCAGGTAGATAAACATGATCCCAATGGAAATTTAACCTTCTTAAACTGATTGACAGAGAAAAGAATTTTTCGTAGCAGACTTTCTTAGAAACCGCATGAAATTTCATAATCCTTTTTGAATAAAGTACTCTGAATTGGCATTTTTTTAAATGATAGCTATTCTAGAATGTTCCCTGCTTCTGAAGAGGGTATGTGAGGACAAGCCTACCAGAAGCACAGAGCAGGGAAGGCTCAAATGCAGAGCCCTGGCCGTGTGGAGTAGCATCTCCTTTGCCCCAACTCAGCAGCTACGTCCGCCCCCAGGAAGACTGAGAACCTTGCCGTCTTCCCTCTGCCTCATTTCCGACACCTAATTGGTCACTAAATCGTATCCGTTTTAGGTTCACATCTCTACAATCTACCACTTCCTTTCCACTCCCCTCTCCACAAGTCTGAGCTCCTGCCCGTCCTGTCCGGGCCACTGCACAGCTGCAGTTCATCACACCATCCCACACTAACCACAGTCTCCCTCTACTCGCAAATCTTCATTGCTTTCTTTCCCTACAAATATCAAAAAGCATGATTCTCATCTGCTATTTAAGCCTTCTAGAGTCTGGCCCACCTTACTGCTGGCTTTTCCTCCTATCAAAGAATTGTGCAACTGAGAAGTATTAAACTAACCGTTTCTGTCCCAGAATGCGCTCTCTTTATCTACCCACCCCGTTTGCTCTGGCAGGACTGGAGTGAGAGCAAAACACCATGAAGACTTGTCCTGAGGTGTGTGATTCTGCAGGCTGAGCTCGACCACACAAGCTATTCTCCCAGCACAGTCAACACAGGAGCATCCGGAGGGAGTCTGTGAAACATGCGTGATTGAGAAGGACGTTTTCTTCTTTTTTGTAATTAACCGTAGTAAATCAGGCTCATCGAGCCTCATTCTCCCTGATTTCTCTACATCCATCAAGACTATTGACCATTCTCTTCTTTTTTTTACATCAAAGAAAATGTTTTAATATATAATGTCAGTATATTCTTTATGCCAACACAGTCATAAAATACAATTTAATATTTTGTTATGGAGAAAGGAGTTCACGAAAGTAAGAGTGACTCTAGAGCCCATCAAAGTCATAATACGACCCCACTTCCATTCATAGTACATTTTAAGCTTAAGGTCAAAGTCAGATAAATGTAGCTGGCTGTCAGGAAAACATAAATGAGAAAACTAGTTATAAGGTCAGATACCAGGAAAAGTGGGAACGATTTGGAAGTGGACCATGAGGTCAGTTGAAGTGAGTAGCTGCAAAGATAGAGCAAGAATCGCATGAGCTGTAGGCGCTTGCTCTTTGCTGAATGTTCCCACACTTTTGTCACCATGTGTCCGTGCTAGGGCAGTGCCCTCTGTCCGGAGCTCCCTTTTTGCCCTTCACCACCACCTGTTCAAATCCTACCCACTCCATTAAGGCCCACTGCATCTCTATTTTCTTATCCTTCTGAATGGATGTGCATTCCTCACCTTTTCAATCCCTAAGATATTTCTGTGTCTTTCTCGTGGCTCCAATTAGTAATCTGTTTTGATAGTGACTGATTTAAGTTTGAGTATCTGGTGGTTAAGAGCAGTGGCATCCGTTTTGTATCTCTGCGGTCTCTGCTATTTTACACACTGTAGCTTCTCAGTCAACGTTTGCTTCCTTCACCACTTAGACTGATACGGTGCCATCAAGAAAAAAGGAGTTGCTAATGTTTTCCATATTCTAAATGGAAATATTTGTCTGAACCAACTGATTCAACACATCTGTGAGCACTCAAACCCAAACGGAAAGTCTCCAAACCAAGGACACTGGCAGATATCCTGTAGAGGCATCGGCATTAAAAGAATTCCCTGCCACCAAAATGAGTCCTTATAATAGTCCCAGAGAGCACATTCCTCTGCTTTTCCAAAACCTAAGAAAGTGATCCAGCCTCCCCCCATTCTTACCATATGTGGAGTTTTGAGGGACAGATGCATTGGCCTGGCAATAAAAAGCCTTTCCAGATGCAATTTCCAAGTTTGCTAGGAAAGGTACAGGAGGGTAAGCATAAGATGAGAAAGGCAGTTCTTCCATCGCTAGATGTGGGAATTTGCCTATGTTATATTGCTCTCCTAAGGTTCTTAATCTATAAAATGGAGACGATGGAAATTAACCAACAGGACAGATTTTAAAGAAAACGCATGCATGAAATAACCTGGACAAAATAGGTGGTCAAATAATTTGTGACCCATTTTACTGGGAAAGCCATATAATCACATGTATGTATTCAGTAAACTAATATTTTTAAATTGTAAAATGATAACCTAATATGCCTGTGTGAATGCACATGTGTGATTTTACATGTTCCAAATAACTAAAATCATTCAAAGATATGTGCCTTGAAATAATTAATGACTTTCAGCAATTTATTTGAAGCATAATAATGTACAAACTCCTAATGTATTTTTCTAAGGAAATTATAGACTTTTTCCCTTGATGCTAATACCTATCTTTCCTGATTCATTTCCCCTCATTTAGGGGGACTATGAAAAGAAAAATTTATCCTTTATTCACAGTTCCTTAGGATTTTGTTCTCTAGAGCTCAAAGATTCATTTTACAAAAGAGATAATGAAAGAGTTTTAGTTAAGGAAGTAGAATGTATTATGATGTAAGATAAATTTCCATATCTTCCACACAGCAAAAAACTCAATCTCAAGCCTGCAAAAGGCCTCAGAAAAAATATATAATGCTTAGAATATGGCATATTTCATAATTTTTAACTTTATTTAGCAATACTAAGCACTTTTTACTGATAAGGGAATTATCTATATATTATCTATGAGAATTTGAAAATTATTTTGCTGAAAGTTGTGAAGTTAAAACTTATTAATGGTAGTGATAATCAGATTCTCTTAGAATAGCGGGCATTAAAATCAAAGTGTAAATTGCCTTAGAATTTAGCTTCAAAAATACCCATTGGTAAATGAAAAAGATTATTAGTAGCGAATCTTTTTAGAATAAAAGGATTAGAGTTATTAATTTCTGTAAAAAATTACCACCTTCTTTCTTGCCAAGTTATTCCCTGAGAGATTTGAAGCTGAAGGAAAAGAATGATTCTGAAATAGTTGTATTAGCATAAATATGCCATATCTAAATGTTTTGTCAATTTTTCATGGCTACTGGAAGAGACACCAAAAAGGCAGCTGCACTTAGTGGTCAAAGCACAGGGCCGAGGTGGGGGACAGAAGCTCCTGTTCTAAACCTAGATAAACCACATCAGGAAAATAACTCCCACTAGAAGGATACAACAAAAATAAAATGTAGAGGTAAAAATTGGACTGTTGAGATTAAAGTACTTTAAAATATTTCTTTTTGCTAAAATTAAAAGGAAATAAATTAACACGAAGTACATTTTCAATATTTCCCTCCACATGTAGGTACCTGGTTCTGACAGAAAAGCTCTTCAATCAATGTTTGTAAGAAGAGTGAATCATCAAGTTTGAAAGAAGGAATCACTTATTTATTGATTGAAGATCACTAAATGCATGCATTTTGCCAGACACTTTACCTACATAATTTTACTCAATCCTCAGAACTACCTGTGAAATTTACACTGTCATTAGCATTTAAGAAATAAGGAAATTGAGCGTAAGAGAGAGCAAAGGGAATAGTCCAAACATTCACACCTAGGAAATAGCAGAACCTCTAATGTACACACGGGACTCTGCATTCCAAGCTTTCCCTTCACTCAGGGTGTCGCCATGATGCTTTCCCAGAATCCAGTTCTGACAGAAGGCCTGGCACCACCACGGTGTGCATCTTCCATGAAGGGGACCTGGAGCTTTACCTACTGTACCTTCACCACTTTTTACAATTTTCTGGAATGCTCAGGTACACAAGAGCAGCTGTGGTGTTATATGAAAAGCACTGGGCTTGGAATCAAGTAATGTAAATCAAATCCCAGCTCTGACAATTCTTTTCTGGCCAAAAGCGCTTACCCACCATTTCATTAAGCCTCAGTTTCCTCTTTCATAAAATGGGACTGGTACTTCCTCCCAGTATCATGATGAGACAAGCCAACTGGTGTGTGCTATACTCGCCTAACATGGCACACAGCACCAGGATAGGCCCAATTAAAACATTTTTAAAGGAAACGAACTCAGAATTGGTAGTCATTCCTCATGCATGAGACAATGTGTGTTGTAAGTCGTTCTCCTTTCCCACAATAAAAGACTATATGTAATATAACAGTCGCATAGAGATCTAGAATACATAGGAAGGAGAGAAAGGTGAGCAGGAGGCAGCAACGATCACATGACTAATCTAGAGGGAAGTGATCCCAGGCTTTCCACCTCCTCTGCTGGTGAAAATAAATCAACCAACCAACCGTGAGGTCACGTCAAGGAAATGTTGCAACCTGCAGCTAAAGCATAAACCCACTGTGGTGAAATGGGCTATCATGGTGGAATAAATCAAGATCATGTAGAACATCTGAGTTCCTAATTTTCTGTCTAATTCTTAAATCTCTTTTTTCCCTGGAATTCCATTTCCTCTGCCATACAATGACATGTTTAAACTATACTGTCTCATGGTGGTTGTTTAATTTAGATATTCTCCTTCTAATCCCAGTTAATTTAGTTTTAATTAGGAAGATCTGCTTAGCTTTAGCAAATGTCTTTTAAGCATCATTTGATTTGATCAATGTGTTTGTTTTACTATTTTATATATTTAATAAGTTATGTTTATGGTTTTTTCTAGCATCTAGCCACTTTTTAATTTCTGGGATAAACCCACTTGCCATTGTATTATTTTTTAAATAGTCTGTTCGGACTCTATTTTTATAATTTTATTTAGATTTATAGCAACTTTATTCTTAACACTGATCTACTATTTCTTTTTATTTTGTTTTGTTTTTTGACCTTCCTTATCAGGATTAAGACCAGTCACTTCTGTAAATGAATTGGGGAGATCTTTTTCTAAAGCCTAGAATAATTTAATTAACATGAGACTCTCCTGTTCTCTAAAGACAAGATAAAACTCAGCTGTGAAATCATTATCTCAATTTTTTAAATTACTGGTCATTAATCTTGTTAATTTTTTAAATAATAGTTGGCTTCTTCAAGTTTTCTACTTCTTGGATCAGCTTTGGTAATTTAAATTTTGTTAAGAAAATAAAGTTGCACGTTGTCAGGAAATAGACTTGCATATAAGTCTCTTACTTTCCTCCATACATGTGACTGCTACCTTTTCATTTCTAATTACAAGTATTTTCATTCGTTCTTTTCCTTCACCAAATTTTCTTCATCCACATTTTGGTCTTTTCAAGAAAACTGCTTTTGGATTTATATATCCTTTCTACTATTGTTTTGCTTTTTATATCATTTCTTCCAACTTTTTATATTTTCTTCTTAGTTTTTGTTACATGTTCTAATTCTTTTTCTAATTTTTGAAGATAGGCAATGATTCCTTTATTTTTGTCTTTCTTCTTTAAAACAAATACACTTGGGACTGTAAATTTTCCTTTGAGTTCACCCTTATCTGTGTCTCAATTTTGGCAGAAAGTATATGCCCCGTCTGTACTCAGCGGATTCATTTTCCGCCTTTCTCTACTCTGTCTGTGTTCCAGGAACCCTGGGTGATGACGCCTTCGTGGGCGTCATCACCCAGGTTCTCTCGCTGGACACCTTTCAGCCAACTTTGGCCAATAGGGGACAGCAACGGGAAATCAGAAGACAGGAGAAAAGAGAAGTTTTGCCCCACTCAGGCCCTGTTCCGTCCCAGCAGTTCTTGCCGTGGCAGTTGCTACATTTCTTCCACGGAGCATCTCATCCATAGCTTTAGCAGACTCTGGATTTCTCTAACACTATTTTTTCTTGTCCCTTCAAGCCCAGGGGTGAGAACAGCCTCTGACTCTTGCTAATCTTTGCAATCTTCCTTGACTCTACCCAAACCTCTGTAAATAATCACTCAGTAAAATCTCTTCAGTTGAACCCTCTGACAAGAGTCCTGTTTCCTGCTGGCACTGGCTGATACAGCATATCTATTATTGTCTAAATAGCTTATTATTTTAAAATAGATTCCTTATTTTATCCAGTATTCAATATAACTTAGGAGAGTATTTCTTAATTTCCAAAAGTTAAGACTCTATTGGTGTGATTTTTTTAATTTAGACTTTAACTTTAGACAAAAAAAAAAAAAACATAGCTCTCATATATGTTTACTCAGAAAGCTACTAAAGGGTATGCTCCACCAAGATGAGAAAGTAAACCAAGAAATAAGAATATGTGAGATCCAGAAAACAGGGGATCCAACAAGCAGGAGGCAAAGAGACTTCCCCGATCATTGGAAGTGAAGTCCTCAGATGCCAGGGATACAATCCAGAATGGAGCAGGGGTGTAGGGGGCCACCAAAAGGATGTTTCTAATAACAAAATATGAAAATCTGAACTGATATGTATGTTTGACTGCATTGACGGAGGATTTAAAGGTATTTTGAAGAGTTTGAAAAAAAATGAATATACCACGACAGCTAAGCAAATGAAAGGAATAAGTCATCATTAACTAAAAAGTGAAAAAGTTGTACAAAAATATAAATATTATGTGGCTCATCTGTGAGCATAACCATAATAATATAAGCACTGTATATTAATTTAACCAAAAACTGGAATCTTGCCATGTTGGGTGGGAGGAAGGGAAGGTGTAAGCATGGAGAGAAGTTATAAGGATCTAACCCTTAATTCTACAGGACAATGTCAAGGCACACTGCATAAATTGATAAATTAAAAAAATGGCATAATAAGCACACTATGTAGGAATCCAGAGGTAAATACCAGAAGAAATAGCTTACAAAATTGAAAGAGGTTCATTCTGGGAAGCAGGGCCCAGGAGTGTGGAGGAGACGAACAGAATTACTGTTTTGTTATTCTTGTTGTTGTTGCTGCTGTTGTTGTTTTTATTATAATTCTCATTATTGTATTTTACTTTTTAAACTATATAAATATATTACTTTTGTAAGAAGTTAAATGTTTAAAACTGAAAAATAAGCAAGCTAAGAAATTTAGCTTTCCCTCACCAGGCAACCAGGAACAAAACAACAAAATTATTCTGGGAGAAGTGAAGCCATTAACACCATAGTGCAAATTACATGAATTGGTTCCTATTTATAAATCTCAGCAGTCCACTGGTTCGGAGTTCCCTAGGAGGCTCTTTAGCACAGGCAGGAAAGGGGGTATAGCCTAACTCTGTCCCTCAAAATATTAGAGACCTTGCTTCAGCTGTGCCAAGATACTCTGTTTTATCTTAATAATATCAATGTTCATTTTATTCTAAATGACAAACTAGTATATGCACTATTAAATTTTTTTCCAATTTGATGACTTACTATTTGAAATTTAAGAACAGTTTTATTCTGTTTCTTATAGCAACTTAATTTTTCCCTTAGTCATTCTCCCTCCTACACTCCCACACTTAACAAATCTGCCTTCCTCAGTGTTGTAGGGGGATGTCTCCGTAGCATGTATCTGGAAGCCCATCCTAAACACAACAAACCAATTAGCTGCTAAGAAACACACCGCAGAGTTCTCTTGCCATTTCTTTTCACTCAAATTTTGTGTTGTAAATAGCCCAGCAAAACAGGGAGCACGGGCTATGTGTCAGTACTGTGGCTGTTGCAGCTTCTTTCTAGACTTTGCAGGGCCTTATTAGGGGGACAGGACACAGGGAGCCCAAGCCTGTTAGTGACAGAAGGATGTAGACCATTGAAAAGATGAAGCTGGTGTTTTTAAACACCTGAGGAATAGATCACAGTGAACAACTATCGTTCATTTACCATAATGCCTCTGTTGGTAATGTATAAGCATTTACATATAAATATTTTATTTTTTTATAAAAATTTATATAAAATTAGATCACATAACTGGAAAGAAAAGGAAAGGCCTTTAGTTCAGAGATTCCCAAGTCTTAGTTGGAGGCCCCTGGAGGTGCATGGAAATATCTCAGGGGCCTCTGGGGCAGTCAGGGGAGGAGAATGATGATTCGTCAGGTCCCAAAAGCCTGAGCAGTTCCTCCTTTCTTCACCATTTTACACAAGGGAAAATTAAGGCCTCCAGGAAGGAGAAAATCACCCAATATCACACAACTAGCAGGTGGCAAAGCTGGAACCAAACTCACATCTCCTGATTCCCAGTTCAATGTTTTCTCCACTGTCTTTTGCTGCCTTTCTTATTTTAGACGCTTTTCTACTTATAGAAACTAAAAATGTATCCCTTTCTAGAGAGTTATGGAGATGTTACTACTCTGCATTTTCCCTAAGGAAGGAAGTTTGATAAATTATTTAAATATCCACTTTTCTCAGCTAAAACGTACACTGTTTTTCTCTGGGTAAAACGCGAAAACACTTATTTTACCGAGCCATTTATAGGCACCATTTTTCTTCTTAAAAGCTTCCCTTCTCCCGTATCCATAGCTATGGAAACACCAGGAGATACAGTGATGAAATACTGATTGCCCTCTCTCTTGTCTCCACCCTATTCTAATGCTTCTATAACTTCAGAATAATTTTTGTCGAGGAAGCACTAATTCAGAAACGTGTTTCTACATTTGGCTTCTGTTGAAGTCAGAGAGCGACACGATTCAGGGAGTGTGAAGGGGCATTTCAGCACATCACCCCCTCTTTGTGCCGTCTCCTGTGAGGACATCGTATCTCATTAGCCGCAAGAACGTTGCAATACTGACCGCAGGTGGGAGCTTTCGATTCCCACGCAGGTTCAATGAGATGGCTGTGGCTAACAAGCTGACCGCGGTCTTTGGGAGCGAGGAGGAACCTTTTGAGTCCCCATTGCAAGGGCACCAGTTTGGCTCCTGGAAAGACGGGGAGTTATGCGCCCTCACGGTGTTAGAGCAGGTGACAGGCCTGAGACCCGATGCAGGGGCTTGCAGAGTGGGTGTGGGAGTTAAAGTAAACAACCCTTGGGCAGAAGCTCGCTAGAGGGGCTGATAACTGCAGACAAGAACGGGCTTCAACCATCTTGCCAGCTATCCCTGTCGCCTTACATGCACTTTGACTAATTATAATATCATTTACATGGTTTTTAAATCTCTCCACCCTTGAAATCACCCTGACAGTTCTGGGACAACCATTTAAAGTATGAAAATGGGAGGGAACCCAATTCTAGGAATTACTGCCCAAATTCTTAGTAAAAGCCAACCCCTTACATCCTCCTAGAGCAGCTGCTCTTTTTGAGCCTGCCACCCTCTCTCTCTCTCATACTTTTGCTTTCAATCTTTCAATAAAAAGCGGCTTGCTTGGCTTGCGTGGTGTGTCCTGAGATTCTTTTCTCCCAGTGATGACCAAGAACCTGGAAAAACCTCCATGCGGAGGCGACTAACAATGACAATAACAATAACAGCACCCAAGGCTCGGGATTGGACAGGTTCTTGGCTGGGTCACATGGAGGTGGGGGGCCATGCTTAAGGAAGGACCCAATTTCTTTTCAAATTATCAGGCATTCTGGTCTGATGAAACATGTTCTGGACTTAGAGGCTCACAGGCTATTCCATGATCTAGAGACTCGGCAATCTCAGATAATTCAATTAAATTTAATAAATTTAATTGGTTTTCCCATAGGCTAGAAATAAACAAGAACTTCTTTTTTTGTTGATACTGTGAGGATTCAAGTAGATAATTCATGTTAAATGCCAACATATGCCTACAAATCCTTTAGGAATATAAAACCTCTCTCTTCCTCAAGGAGAAGAGGTGAAAACCACCATTGGTGTTGCTAAGGAGACAGGGTAGCTTCTGCTAGTAAGACTCAGAAGGAGCTAGGAAAATCAATCTCCCATTATAAAATGGATCCATCGGTGAAGTTACGCCTGTAAAACCATCAAACAGCAGAAAGCAGAGAAAAAAGAATTGCAAACTAGAGGAGCTGTTCTGTTTTTCTGTTGCTGCATAGTAAGCCACCCTAAAACTTTGCAGTTTAAAACATAGATCGTGTTATTGTCTCTTACCGTTCTGTAGTTTGAGCTCTATTAGGAAGTTCTTCTATGGATCTCGCTTGGGGACTCTCATGTGGTTTCAGCCCCATGGTGGCTTCATCCGGAGGCTCCACTGGGAAACTAGGATAACCAGGCCTCTTTCCCTCTTCAGGCAGTTTCTCTGGGCCTCTCCCGCTATGTGGTCTCTCCCTCAGGGTAGCTGGACTTCTTTCGTGGTGGCTCAGCACTCCCAAAAAGCAAGAGTTCCAAGAGGGAGCAAGGAAGCCGGAACTTGCAGCCTTTCCTAATGCCTGGAATCAATGCCCAAGAACTTTCTTCATTTTTTCTGGTAAAGCAGTCCCAGGCCCAGCCCAGATTCAAGGGATGGGGACCAAAGACCTGCCCAGAGAGGCCCCAGAGACCTCTCTCTGCCCAGCAGTCCAGGTGGCTGATGTCCGTGAGTAACACTAGCCCGTGTTTTGCACACAGAACATTTTCACTAAATAAATGTCAAACAACTGAATGAATACATAAATAATTTTCCTTAGTCCAGATTAATTTTTTTTAATAGTTCTTGGTTAAATAAAATCAAGAAAGGTTACTTTGTGGCTGGCTCACCCGTAGCAGCTGCCGTTTAGAATGTCAGGCTCAGCCTAGCACAGGTTCTTCAGATAAATCATTTTCCACACGCATTTAACTAGCAACTGGGCTGATGGGCCACACGTGAGCTTCCTAAGGAACCATCACTGATTTTACCATCCAATATTTTTAAAGTGATTATGACATGATGTGACTATAATCAATTTAACCTGGAACTCCGTGTAAGGTTGCTGTTTTCAACATACTTCTGCCCATTCTTCCAGGGTCCTTTAAAAGGCAGGATCACACCTTTTTTTTTTTTTCCAGCACCAAGTATCGGGCCAAAGTTTACCCTGGGAAAGAGTTTACCTAGAGCCTGTGATTTCAGGAGCCTGGGGAAAGAGACACACCCACAAACGTGTGGCTCTTCCACCTGCTGACTTCTTTCAGGGAGCAAAGGATTTCATTCCACAAAAGAAAGTCTGATTTACAGGAAGGACAGAGGAGGCAGAATCCTTACCAAAATAGCAATGACTGCTGCTAGATGATCCAGGAGAGTGGTTATAAGAGGGGAGGGACAGAGAATACTAGAACAAAAGGACACCTAAAAACGTGAGTAGAAAGAATGCAGAGTTCTGAGATATATTTTATTCAGGAGTCCTTCCATGATTTATCCTACTTTTCTAAGCATTTAGTACAAGATACATAGGTATACTCAACACGTATTTGTAAAAGGAATAAATGTATGAATGTCACTGCCCATTTTCCCACTAAACATGCCTGTTTCAGCCACACTAAAAAACTTACTATGGTCCAAGTAAAAAATTAATAAAGAATCTGAGCTTTTTACCACTTTTGCCTTTTTTGTACAGGTATTCCCCCCATCTGGTACGTCCTACCCCATGAAGGTTCACCACTGAAATTTTATTCATCCTTTATGGTCTGGTTATAAATGCCAAGCCTTCCAGGAAATCTTCCTGAATCTCTGAATCCATAGAGAATTCCTTCTCTTCCAGGTCACCCAAGCAGTTCATCATTACTTCTAAAATAATAACTCTAATGCCTAGTGTCATCATTAATTTGACAAAATTTTCTGAATGGTGAATTCAGCTCTGAGGGATAAGATAGGAATAAGGTAAGTCCTCTTTTCAGGGAGTTCAACACCTAGGAGAGAGAGAGAGAAACTTTTAAACAGTCACAACAAGATATGATTAGTACAAGGACAAAAGGTGCATACGGCATAGAAAGTAGCACAGAGGAAGGAAATAACTTCAGAGGAGAAACATCAGGAACAATCTGTGAGAGGAGGTGACACAGCTTAGGGACATAGAGGGAAACCATTCCCTACTAACCATTTGCAAAGACTCGAACCTGAACCTTCATGCTGAGTTTGTAATCCCATGTGGCTGCAGAGGTGGTCACTGATGCTAGAGGTCCACGGAAGACGGAGATCTGTCACTGACAGCCTTGGGGTCCATCTCAAGGACTTGAACTTCCCATGGAGGTGAGTGGAAGTCACTGCCAGGTGTTAAGCAGAGGCAGGGCTCATTTCTCGTCCATCTTTGTAACCCTAGGGTCAAAGAAATAACAATAACCGTATGAGCATCTACTGAGTGCTTGCTGCTTGCCTGGCACTGTGGCTGGCACTTCACATGCATTACTTAGCAGGTACTCAATGAAAGTTCACTCCATTAAATTAGATGGAATTGCAGCCCCATTCCATCCAGACAGGGTAAAAATAGAAACCGTCATCATAACTTTAGCAGAGAGAGTTAAAAAAATTATAAGTTTAAAGAAGTTTTATAATGAAAAAGGATCAGAATAAAGGAGGAAAAATTGATTCTTCTTCAGCTAAAGGCCAAACTAGAAAGACTCAGGTAATAAGAAAAGGAAGAGTAATTTTTTAAGTGGTAAAAGAGCTAGAGAGGATTTTATAAACACTTTAAGGGAGAAAAAAGATAAACCACAGAGAAAAATGGGTCTTCTAATAAATGAGTAGGAAAAGAGAATTAACAATAAATGAGAATGGCTGAAATATTGAACTCATCCTTTGCAAGAAAAATGAGAGGAAATAACTTAGATTCTTAGCAAGTAATAAAAATCTTGCAAAATACTTAATAGGGATAGGAATCCAGTAAGGAAATATTCATTAAACTTAATTCATCATTTTTAAATAGGCAGCCCACAGCCCTCACAAGGTGCGTTTCCAGCAGGAATCAGATGAGGGTTAGCTCTCTCCTAATTCAGCTCCAGAAAACATTGACCTTCAGGAAAGACTAAATGTGCTGTAGAAGGACAGTCCCACATGCAGGTATGGCCCCCGGACAGTGCCAAGGAAAGCAGGTGCTGGGAACAGCAGTCACGTGCTGGGAATCTTTCGTGGGATTTGGCTGTCTTGTGATGACAGCCTCCCCGCACAAAGAGCACCACTGGGCTCTTGCAGGTCACTCAAACTCTCTGCCCTAAGACTACTTCCCAATCTTTTTGAATCTCAGCTTTTTCTTTGTTCTGTAAAATGGGAGTGCTTAATTAGTGCAGCAATAATTTCTTTTTTCCCTTCTAACCCTCACATTTCTCACATTCTCTATGTCTAATATTTTCTGTAAGAGGAGGTTAAGGAGGAAGAAGAGAGGGGGTAACTATGTGTATGTAGACCCATTTGTAGGATAATATCTGTGAAAATTTTGGAAAATGGCTAGGAAGATGGTCTGAAGCATTGCTTTCTGCCATAGCTGTCTATCTTGGAATTTTGCCTCATCTGACAGTGAGATTTGCTCACTGATTAAAATGAGTCAACCTAAGACTCAAAGTTACTGAAAACTGAAGCTTCTGGAAGGTTGGAGAAAGGGGAGGAGTATGGAAGACCAAGAACCAGGAGGTTATAAGGAGAGTAATGTAGACTAGAAGTAGTATATAATTAATCAAACAAGCATAATCTCGAAGCCAGAAAGTCTGAGAGAAGGGGGTCCCAAAAAAACCAACAAAAAGAATTCTTATTCGAGCACATTAGCCACTCTGAGGAAAATAAACAAGGTGGGAACATTGTCAGAGGACCAAAGGAACAGGCAGTTACATGGTTAAGAAACCATGATAAAAGCTAGGCAAAAAGAAGAGAGACAGCAAAGACACAGTTTGAACAACCAATGACAAAGACCAAACCCAATGAAAGACAATTTGTGTCAACAAGCTCTCGAGTGAATAAGAGGACAATCTAAGGCCTTCTAAATAGTGTTTTCATATCTCCAAGGTGTCCTAGAAAATAAGAACCAGTTATAATACTTTGCAACCCATTTTCTAGTGATGCCCAAGTCTTTTGATGAAGTTACCAGCAATTCCATCTGCACAAGATGGTTAAAAATCAGTCAATATATGCACATTCTGAATATCACAGAATCTCAAAATCCTGCATCCAGACTCTTGTGTGTGTCTGTGAAATAAGCTTTGCAGAACAAAATATGGAGAATAAAAGCCAGAAGTTGATAAAGAAATGTCAGATGAAAAATACATACCAAGTATTTTCCCAAAGTGTTGATAAGAGCCTAGTGTGTTCAGAAGACAGAGGAACTGGACCTGGCCCAGCTACTTTAAGAAAAGCTGCTCCCATGTGACTCTTACCACTTTGAAGGAGTAGGTGTTGCTGGCATTTATTTGAAATGCATGGAGAGAAAAATATACAGCAGAGGGGGCAGGATCCTAATGCCACACTGTCATTTCATGACCCCCAGAGCCACCTCACTAGGACGGAAACGAGGCGTTTTGAGGAAAAATTTCACATTAGTACAAAAATCATATAGCTGGTTTCATAGGATCAAAATAATGATCAAAATCTCGGTTTCAGAGGAATTGGGGAGCAAGAGTCAACATTGGAGTTCAACGTTGACTTTTTAGAGCTGAGAGAAATCAAGGTTCGGGGAGGAGGGGCGCCTTTACCCTGAAGGCACGGTCACATCTGGTGGGATGTCAGACGCAGCACAGCCCAAACCAGGAGTGTGGAGCTGGTGGACCCAGAAGCGCAAAGACGGCTGGAGGAGATCCAGGTGGAGTGCCGGTTATCACCTGCAGGGGGCGGACTCCGAGCTTGCCCCGCCCCGCTACTCCATTAGGTTGGGTTAGGCGCCCCCTTCTGGACACTCAGAGAAACATGGGCTTTTCTCATTCTGTGCTTTCACACTGTTTTATTAATACAATTATTTGTATTTTTCTTTTCCCTCCAGTCCTAAGAGGGCAAGGGATACACCCTATTGAATGGCTGACTCTAGTGAGTGCTCAGTACATGTCTGTTGAATGAACAGATGGATGGATGCACTCAATGAAAACTCCGAAAGTAGATTGACAAAGACCCCAGACATGTAATCACGAAACCGGAGCAGAAAATCTGTAAGCAGAAAGACACACGGTGCTCACATGCCACCCTGCACCCACCTGCTCCACCCAGTGGCTGCTGGAGAGCTGGGCCAAGGACCCAACTCTCTGGTGCCCCTGCCTTGCTCTCTGTGGACCCCTCAGGGAATGAGGAACTAACCAAATAGCCTGGCCAACAAAGAAATGAACAAGATCTGTAAAATGCCACTGACCTATTTATCTGCCTTCTCCAAGTGTCCTGAACTTAATGCCATGTGGGAAAAATGACCTGGCCAAAGTGCTTGTGAGCTGGGAAGATTAAAATGAGATTCGTCCTGGTGAAAGCAATGCAGACCACACGTGACTCATGTGTGTTCAGGGTGGTGTGGATAGATGGCGACTGCTGAGCAGATGGGCTATCTCCCCCCTACAATGTCTTTGTCACTCAAATTTCAAAGTGCCTTCTATCTCCAAAGTCCCAGGGCACTTTCTTGGCTGTGTGTGACAGCCTTCGTCACAATCAGCTCTATACACTGGTGGCTGTGCATGTTTGTAAAATGCCATCAAATTTTGACCTTCCCGAGGGCAGAGAATACTCCTCACTCATCATTTTATTTCTTTTCCCTAGTTTGGTGTCTAGAACAGAGCAGGCTCTCCAGCAGTACTAGTAGTAGCAGGAGCAGCAGCAGCAGCAGAAGCAGCAGTTCCTACCCTTAATTGAACACCTGGTATTCCGTCAGGCACTGTGCACAATTCGTGCCTACCTATTTCATCTAATCCTAAAAACAACTCTAAACAGTAGGAGCTTATTATCTCTATTTTGCAGGCTTCTCTTACAGGCGAGAAAAAGAAAGGTAACCAAGATCAAATAAACCGCTTGTAAGTGGCAGAGCCAAGATCCACACTCACATCTCATTGACCCAGAGCCTGTTCTTTCCTAGTTGAATGAACCACCGGCTCTGCTACTGAAGGCACGGAAGTGCTGCCCCGCCTGGGACGCGAGGCTGAACTCAAAGGCACATGCTGTTCAGGGGCCCCACCTTTACTCTCTGTTGCTCCTACACAGGCCGTCTTGCTCTGCCCTAGAGAACTATGGATGCCGGAGTCCCGGGGGCCTCAGAGATAACTTGACAGGGACAGAGGCCCTGGAGGTGGCCTGGCCTGCCCAATGTCCCTCTGAGAATCTGGGGGAGAACAGGATAGGCATCCTGGTGGCCTGGCTCTCAGGGCCCAGTGCTTTCTATGTTATTCCCCAATTTTTCTTACGTTGTGGTGCCAGCTCTGTCCTCAGCACACAGAATAACTCAAACGAAAGCACTGAATAATTTTCTTCTCCCAAATCCAAGAACACAAAGCCGAGGGCTCCCGTTATTAACATGATGACAAGAGGAAAACATCACAAGCTTAGCCTATTCCCTCTATTCCGGTCGCCTTCCTGTCCTCTCTCCCCAAACCCACTGTCAAGGTATTTCGAGCTGAATCCCTCAGGTAGAGGCTATGCCTATTATACCTGCTGAGAGCTGGTGTCTATGCCTGCCACCCACTTCCCAGTGAATGCAATTAAAATGTCATCTTGCACCAAATGCATTTGCTTCCTGTTTCACTTCACTACTGTCTTCGTCCACTAGTGCCCTGGTTGCTGTGGGGTAGAAAGGATTTACTCCCTCTACTGATGTCTGGTGAGAGAGTGGCGTCTCCAGGTGGCCAGCCTGCTGAAACTGCAGTCCCTGCTGTCCCCCCGTATTTAGTTCATCCTGCCCCGCCACAGAGGCTCATCCCATGGAACAGCATCTTCTGCTTGGAAGATGGGAGTTCTAGTAACGGACTTACGGAAGTGTTTCACTGCTCCTTTGAAGGAGGCACATCTTCACAAAAACACAAAGCCAGAGCAAAATAACATAGGATTTTTTTTCTACACACATGGTACAATACTAAAGAAAGAACACAGTATCTGATTTCGTCTTGTGTAAATTTGGTATGTCACCCAATTGCTGTGAGAAGTCAGTGAGGCTAAATAGCCAGATACGTATGAAGCAGCTAGCATCATGCAGACACATGTCAGAGGTTCAACGGCAGGGAGCTTTTTTCCTACCCTCCAAGCTTCCTTCTAGACACAGCTTAAATGCAATCACTTCCCCACAGCCTTTCTGGAGTGCTTCCCTCCACCCCAGCCCAAATTATGAAGATGCTTCCTTGACACTCAATTTCTCTTGACAGTGATCACATTCAGTCTTCCATTATTATCATTTATGTACCTTTAAGTCAGTGACAGGGACCTTGCCTTAGTCACCTTACTTGTAGCAGATGAATGGAGTTGGATTAGATGGGAATGGATAGGACTTGACGTTAACAGCTCTGCTATGAACTTGCTGTGTGACCTGCACCTGCACCTCTGCACCTGAACTCACTTGTCTACAAAACAGGAGGGTGAGACAAGAGACTTTCATCCCAGAGCACCAGTTCTCAAATCATCCTTTCCAAATCAGCATCACCTGGAAACTTATTAGAACTCCAAAACACCAGGCCCACCCCAGACCTACTGGATCAGAAACTCTGGGGATGGATCCCAGTCTTAAAGTATGAGAATGGCTGTCCTCAAAAGTACAGAAAACATCACAGCTTCTGAGAGCCCCCAAAGCCATATGCAAAATCACCATGTTCATATAGACATTTGTATAGCATTTTCCTGAAAAGAGTTTGCTAATCTTTCATTGTATTCTTGGGTTCCTTGGCCTTAAAAAGAGGTGGGCACCCCTGAGTAAGCCTTGCCCTACAACTCCTTCTTGATATAAAATGCCATGAATCTTAACTAGAAAAAAAAAAAGAACATGTGATGATTAACATAATCACTGCTTAATTTCCATGCTGATTGATTAGATGAACACAAGCTAAGGGACCAGGGCAATATGCCAACAAGAAGTCCAAAGGAGAAGAGCATTTATGCGAGTCTGCCAACTGCTCTGAAGATGAAATTAGTCCCAGACCTCTGTCCCTCCCCTCCCTCAAAAATCATGGCTTCTTTTAGCTTCATAGTTGGAAGGGTCATCAGCATCCATGTGAGCCGTGGCTGTGTGTTAGGACCACCTGGGGAATGTTGAGCCAGAGCGAGAGCCCGCTCCCAGAGACTCCTACATAATTAGTCTCAGATGGGGTCTGATCCATCTCTTTTAATAAGTTATCCCAAGTGATTCTAAATTGCAGCTAGAAATGCGAACCATTAAGCCCAGGGGAGTATTTCTCAAAAAATGGTTGTCCATAACCTGCACTGGAACAAATCCAGGTCATCTTTATGCCTGTCAGCCATGGACACCTGCTATAGAACGATGGAGGAGGTGCCAGGCTCAGAAAGCAGATCTGTGAATCAGGATTGGATTTGATATTAGAATTCATTTATAAGCTCAAATCCTGAACCTACTATAATATCCCATGATCTCTCTAAGCTCGGGTTTCTTGCCTGTAAAAATTAGGGTAGTCCTGTCTACTCATGTGCCATTGTAGGAAGAAATGAGGTAATGATACAAATGGTGCTTTGTGAATGATGAAGCACTAGGTCAGTGCACAGCGATAAAACAGCGTGCCAGGGAGGGAATCAAGTTGGAGGGACTGAGGAGGTTTCCACTTTCTCAGTGGGAGGCTAGTGACGAAATTGCCCACTGGGTGACGACAACAGAGCACAGGGTGAGAAGGCAAAGGTGGCACCCACATGCCCAGCGGCAGCTGTGGGGACAGCCCAGTCAAGCTTGCTTCTTCCCCAGCCTTTTGGAGTAGGGAGCACTAAAGGGTTAACTTATTCCAAAATTGATGCTATCAGGCTTTGCCTGTTGCTGGCAGGATTGTTGTTGTTCCTGCTAATTAAAAGCAGGTGCACTTGCCTGAGACTTGCTTTCTCAGGCCTGGTTGCCCTGGAGACTACCACTCCACAGGTACTCGGTTTAGGGGGAAGAGTTCTGGCTTCATTTGCATATGAGAATTTGGGTTTCACCTGAGGTTCATAAAAAGAACAGAAAAATTACATGTGCTTAGCTGTTCTTCAAGAAAGAAAATGGCTTGATGAAAAAGGTTTCTGTGAAGGCAGAAAGGGTAGCAAAGAAAGAACAGGACTGCTTAGGACGATGTGAAAACTGAGGCACGAGGAGGACGGATTGGTCAAAGTCATCCCACTGGGTAAGAACAAGCCATAATTCAAACCTAGCTCTTCTGGGCTTCACCCCCGACCACCATGCTGCTTTTCTGCTCTGAGCCTCAAACTCTTGCACGAAATGAAGACTTTGCTCTACTCTAAGCTTCCGTCTTGCCCTGTAAGTCTATGACACAAGTCCATCCTACTGTGGCAGAAGAGAGCGTTTCTCCTTCAGTGTCAACCTGTCTGGCTATCTCAGAACCAAGGTCCCTCAGTAAGGCCATTGCAGGTTTTCTGACTCTGAGCTGGGGAGAAAAGAGGTAATTAAGAGACAATACTGACAGAGGGAGGCCCATGCAAGAGAACAACTGCACCAAGGCTTTAATTTGACTTTGAGCTTTGTGGTTGGGCAGATATGAGGCTGACATTTGGAGTGGATGATTTGGATGTCAAAATGAAGCCAAGAACTTGATTTATAGTGGTTAGGATCTGTGCCCAAAGATTTAACATCTGATTTCCCACCCAGTCCCCCACACTTTTTAATTTACAGCTCTCGAGCCAATTTAATTGGATTTGTCTTCAGTGGGGCTGTTTGTTATCATTTGAGAACGCAGGCTTTCAAAATAAGAGCCTTCAGAATTGTACAGGGAATAGTAAAGAATCAGAATATAAGAATTCCAATGCTCCTTGCTAATTTACCCACACAGCATGAAGCAGGGCGAGAGGAGTCTTAAGTTAGTGTATTACCTGGAATGACTTGGCTGGATGACAACTTCAGGAAAGTTTAGTAAAATCAACTTCTCTTCCCTAAGTCAATCACTTGAGGATGTGAAAACTTGTCTCTCTGTTCCTTCCTTTGAACAAAGGAACTCAAAGTTACCTTTCTGAACCTTCCCCTCAAATTTAGCTTTCAAGATGTTATCGAAAGCAAATTTTCGAACAATCTACCAACTTTTCAAGATCACTCAATTTAGCTGTCACTCAACAACTCTGAAAGAGCTGTGAAAAAGTGGAAATTTTACTGTTCTTGAAGTCAGAAAATGTGCATTTGTTTTCCTCTCCAGCCTGTATGACCTTGAACAAATCACTTCTGCATTTAACTCAAGTGTTTTCTCACCTATAAGAGCAACACTTCCCCTTTCTGTCTCAGGAATCCATGAGGATCAGTTGCGATGGCATGGAGACATGCTGAGCAAGTCTGAAACACTATTATTGCTTATACCAATAGTGCTGAAAGGAAGTGACTCTCCCTCAGAGAGGCGCATGGGGCTACTGCACGGTGACTGCACAGGACAGTGTGTGGGTTTTAGACCAAGGCACACCCAGGGTCATAGCCCAGCTCTGCCATTGACAACTTCCCCTACAGCCTCTGAGCTGTAGTTTCTTCTGCTACAAAACAGGAGTATATGTCACCTATTTGTTGTCAAGATTAAAGAAAATGATTTATATCCCGATAGTTAATGTTAAGTAAAAATACAATGAAATTTCCTTCCCTAGTGTATTGGTTAAGGACCCAGATTCCATAGTTAGACTATGCAACTTCCTGGGTATGTGGCTCTGGACAAGCGGCTTAACCTCTCTTAATCTCAACTTCCCCATCTATAACAAGGACAATTATAGTACCTAATACATAGGGTTGCCAGGAGGGTTAAATGAATATATTACAATTGTGTGTCACTTGACAAGAAGATGTTGTGAGAAATGTGTGGTTAGGAGGTCTTGCCACTGTGAGAACATCATAGAGTGTGCTCACACAAACCTAGGTGGCAGAGCCTACTACACACCTACAGATGTATTCCTAGGCTACAAAGCCTGGACAGCCTGCTATTGTACTGCATATTGTAGGCAATTGAAACACAATAGTAAGTATTTGTGTATCTAAACATATCTAAACATAGGAAAGGTACAGTGAAAATACCTAATTGTAACCTTATGGGACCACCGTCGTATATGTAGTCCATCATTGACCAAAACATCATTATGCAGTGCATGACTGCATTTGAAAAGTGCTTAGAAAGGTGCCTGCCCATAGTAAGTGCTATTTATCAAACCATTTTAATAAGAATTCACTCAAATCTGTGCTTTACTCAAGCAACACTAGTAAATACAATTAATTATAGGAAAGGCTAACCTTAAACTTCACCCCTCATTATCTTACCTTAAAAGTACTAACTATTAATATTTCAGTTAGGAAAATCTGCCTCCAACATAGATATACACAATACAGAGAAAACCCAGAAACAAAATGTCCTATCAAGTCGCCATGCCAAATGACCCAATGTCTTACAAGGGGACAGAAAGTTTGGGCACAGATGTGCATGACACCCTCGCCTTCCTTTTCTCATTTAGATCTCTTTACATGTTCAGTCGACACAGAGACTGGGAACCCACTCTCTGCTACTACCAGTTTCTCTAGGTATGTTATGAAATTTCTCACCAGATATTCATTTAAAAAAAAAAAAAGAAATCTCTTGAACAAGTCAATTTAGAGATCCTACGGTGTTCATTTGTTACAAGGGGATTTTTATCTGAAATAATGTTATAGGCCAAGGTTTCATTTTTGCCTCCTATTCTATATCTTGGTCTGGATCTATTTTATTTTAAACAACACAAGGTATAGACTGAAATTTCCCAAGAGCATTTCATAGAGCAATTTCTCATTTCCTGCCCCTATGAATTGATGTTCTCGAAATAGAAAGTTTCTTCTGAAATCAGGTTAATACGAACATGAAATGATGGGGGAAAAATTTGAAAAGAAAGAACATTAAACCTTTTAAAAAATCTATTTATAAGAGGCTGTATCTCACTCATGAGAATGAAAACAAGCCACTCATTGGCACTGGAACTATTTAGCTGCCACTCCCTCATCAATTCACAAATGTTTACGGAATGCCGTCTGTGTGCCAGAGGCCACCATCGGCATTAGCACTGATAGTCTGTGGGAAAGGAGGACAAATAAAAGAGACAGGTAGAACATAGGCCTGTGCTTGGCAGATGTGAGTGTGGGGAGTGGGTAGAGTTCAGAGCTTGATGCCTCCAATCACTGAGAGACAAGGCTTTCTGGAGGAATATCTCGGGACATGAGTCACTAAGGACCGGTAAAAGTCCCAAAGCAACAGATGTTGGTGTGGATGCAGAGAGACAAGAACAATCATCCACTGTTGTTGGGACTGCAAACTAGTACAACCTCTGTGGAACGTAATATGGAGATACTTCAAAAAACTAAAAGTAGACCTACCATTTGATCCAGCAATCCCACTACTAGGTATTTACCCAAAGGAAAAAAAGACATTGTGTAAAAAAGACATCTGCACTTGAATGTTTATAGCAGCACAATTCACAATCACAAAGATGTGGAAATGATCCAAGTGCCCATCAGTACATGAGAGGATTAATAAAATGTGGTGTGTGTATCCCATGGAGTTCTACTCAGCCACAAAAAATGGCGAAATAATACCTCTTATATTAACCTGGATGGAATTGGAGACCATTCTTCTAAGTGAAGTATAACAAGAATGGAAAAACAAACACCACATGTACTCACCATTAAATTGGAACTAATCAATCAACACTTATGTGCACATATGGAAATAACATTCATCAGAAATCAAGCAAGTGGAAGGGGAAGGAGATGGGCAAATTCACACCTATTGGGTACAGTGTACACTATCTGGGGGATGGGCACACTTATAACTTTGACTCAAATGGTATAAAAACTATTCATCATATAACCAAAACATTTGTACCCCTGTAATATTTTGAAATTAAAAAAAAGAAGCTTGACATCTTGAGATGCTTGAAGAAAATAATGAATTATGACTCCCTGGTACATGAAATACCATGTACACATTCTTGGAAGTGATATTATTAAACATTTATTCCACAATCAACAGCAAAAGAAGAGGTAGAGAAGGAAAAGGCCTTGACCAGAAGGAGGAGCTCATGCCTGAAATCAAAGAGGCCCCAAGGTGAGGAACGAAAGCACAGGTAAAGCATGTAGGTCTTGGAGTGGTGGACGAAACTAGAGAAGACAGCCAAGACCAGACCAGGAGAAGCTAAGGAAGCTCAACTAACTGAGAAAGATGTCATTTCTACCCTGAGAGCCATAGGAAGCCATTTATAGATTTTAAGCAAAGGAGCGACATGTTTGGATTTGTGTTTTAGAACAATAACCTGGGGGCAACGCACATGGTGGAGTAGAGGGCAGCAGGCAGGGAAGGGAGCCGGTTAGGAAGCTACTGCAGTGGTCCAGTGCAAAGTGCTGACAGCCAGAGAAGAGGCAGTGGCCTTGTGAGTGGAGGAGAGGGCACAGATAGAGGGGTATTCAGAAGAAAGACTCCAGCGGCCTGTATTTTAAGCACATCCTATTCCCCCTGTCTGTGAGGGAGGGATTTCTGCCCTGGGATTACGGAAACAGCCAAACACATAACCCCAACACCGGACACATGAGACTCACAGCAGCTGGTTTATCACATGTATCCACAGCCCAGGCACACCACACAGGGCCACTTGGGGGTTGCCTTTGGGAACAGATTGCACCAGCAGGAGGCAGGTTGTGTAATATCCAGAGAGTACGATTTCTCCTGGTTTCCAGCGGATGATGTGATTGGCTTGTTTCAATCACTCCGTGGGCTGGCAGGGAACTGAAACCCGCTCCTCAGGGCTAGGCAGGAACTGGGCCTGGTCCGTTGTTAAGAGCACCGTTTAGCTGGGGGACCTTATTGGCTGGAGCAACTAGAGGATGGGAACTTGTGATTAGGCCATTTGAAGCCCCCCTGATTTTACCAGATGTCAGAAGAGCTCATAATACTGCGTCTTAATTTTAGCCAGTTAGTGGAAGACGCGGAAGGTGAATGTGAGAGAGGAATCCAGGTGTCTCTGGGTTTTCTGGTTTGGGGGAATGGCTGGGTGATGGTACGTTTCCCAGAGATAAGGGATTCAGAAGGTGCATATTTTGAGGAGATGATCAGGTGTTCACTTTGGGCACATTCCGTAGAAGAGATTGAGGGAAAAGTCTGTGGGTCACATTGGAGATGCCTAACAAGTGGCTGGGTATAGCCGACTGGAAGGTCAGGAAAACTTCATCCTTCACCTACTGGGAGTCTTTCTCTTTACACTCTCCCTACTTAATGGATTTTGTTTTATGCCACTAAGTTTTGGGGTATTTGTTATGCAGCAAAATCTTACTGACACAGAAGGTCAGCTACATGGATGCAGGTTGGACAGGAAGATGAGAGCCAAAGTTTCCAGTGAGTGATGCAGCTGGCCCTAGAGGAGTAACGACAGAGACAGGGCAGATGCAGGTAGAAAGTTTAATTTCCTTCCTTTTTTTTTGTTCTAGATACTCAACATATTATCAAAGGTTTCTGGTGAAAACTATTACCATCTTTATATCAACTGGGTATTTTGGAAGAAGTATTTAACCAAAAATCGGAGCTCAGTGCTGGAAGGTAGTATGTCCTCATGGTTAAAGGCTGAGTATCTGGGATCAGGAGGAGCTGCATTGAATATAGGCTCTGCTCCTCCCATATGAGCTGTGTGACCTGCACAAGTTACTTAACCTCTCTAAGATTTGTGTGTTCACCTGTACAATCGAATAATAGTAATACTATTAGGTTGCAATAAGAATTAAATCAAGATGCTTGCTAGTAAGCTTGGGCTTTGATTTGTTCCCTCTCTGCCACTAACCTGATTTATGATACAGAGTGAATCTGGGCACCCTTCTGACCCTGGTTCCTCATCTTTAAAATGAGAAGTTTCAATTAGAAGATCCCTAAGCCTCATCCACCACTTATAGTCCATGAAAGCAAAAGAAAGGACAAATGCTCTTCAGGATTCAATGTTTATAAGGCAAGAAGATTCATGAATTTTTTTAAAGGCTTTTAAATAAGTGTACTGCAGCTGTGCAGGAAATTTTCATTGTTTTCCTGAGTTTTATTTTTTATTTTCCTTTAAAAAAAATCAGAGAGCTATTTGTCAGTACCAAGATAAAGCCTATCACATCTAAGTTATATCCTGCTGACAGTCTGTTTTGTAGCATAGCTAAATATCATGCCTAGATTGCTTTCAGTGAAAATTTTATATATGTATGTACATATGAAAGATAGTATATATCAGGGCTGAAGAGTCATTTTCCTCACTATAACTACCATGATGTTGCACAGCAATCTTGCCTAGCAGATGGACCACTGTGTCAGGGTTTGCTCCTGATCCCTGTTTGATAATTTATTGACTCTTCCTTCACTATTATTGACTCAGCAGATGCCTTGTGTATTCAGATATGGCTAAGTCTGCAATCTCAGAGTCTGAGGTTATTTTCTTTTCATTGTCCCAGCAAAGCAGACAGTGCATCACATGCACAACATCTATAATTCTCCTCCCAGGCCTGTTCTTAATTCCCTGTCCATAAGGTAGGCCAGATTGTAACACCTTCCTTCCTTGTCATCCATGAACAACATTAGAAAGCAGAAAGAACTCATGTGCTTTTTCATGTTCCTACCGAAAATAAGTTATATGCTGGCTGGACCAAGGGCAAGAAGGCTGCTGGATTTGATCTACATAGAAAGGGTCAGAAAATGTTAAATGAAGGTATTGGTTTCCTATTGCTGCATTTAAAAATACCTCTAAACTTAGCAGCTTAAAACAAAACATATTTATTATCTCACAGTCGCTGTGGGTCAGGAATTGGAGTTCACAGTTTCTCCAATTATAAGGGCTATAATTACAGTGTTGACCTTGGCTGGGGTCTCATCTGAAGGCCCGATTGAGGGAGTACTGCTGGCAAGATCACTCACAAGGCTGTTGGTAAAATTCAGTTCCTCGAGGGTTTTTGGACTGAGGGCCTCTGTTTCTTTCTGGCTATTGTCCAGAGGCCATCCTCACTTCCTTGCCAGGCAGGCCTCACCAAAGTGACAGCTTCAACAAAGCCAGCCAGGGAGAGAGTCTACAAGCAAGATGAAAGTCACAAAATTTGTGACCTCATCACAGAGGTGCCATCCCATTACTTTTGCCATACACTGTTGGTCAGAAGCAAGTCCAGGGGAGGGGATTACAAGGTGTGAACACCAGGAGGCAGAGCTGATTGAGGGCCATCTTAGAGTCTACCTGCCACAAGGAGGGTAAAAACTGGGATGCCTGGCTGTGCATGGTCAGGTAGCAGGCACAAGAGGAGGCTGAACATTGTTCTGCTCTGCCAGTCACATGCCCTGAGGCAGTACTCTGGCCACCTTGGATAAAGAATGCCTTTTTGCTATTTATCTGTCCCTTTTATGTGAAAACACTTCATGTAGTAAAAGTCACCCTTAGTCAAAAATGCACATACCTGGGGAGAGGATCACTCCATCAGCAGGCAGGGATGAGGGCTTTGATGAACTGCAAAGTTTGTTCTCCAATAAAGATAGTCAATTTCTTTCTTCCCACCCATCCCACCCTTGTGACTCCCACAGACATAATATCTTCCAAACAAATCAAATGTGTGGGACTGGGACAAATGCAGCTCAGGCCTCCAAATGTGACCCCTGTTTTATAACTGGTGGCATCCAAGTTCCAGCCCCTGCCTTCTGAGAAGGGTGGGTTCCCTAGTCTTGGTGAATTTGATCTCGTGTCCAAAGCTCAGCCTTGGAGAACCAGCAGTGGGATAATGGAACGGGGGCTGCCCTCTTTGGAAGGCGGGTCTGAGACTGCCAACCCCACTCTCCGCCCTGAGGTCATTTTACCAACATTACAACTTCCCCTTTCACTGTAGTTTTTTGTGCTTTATTCATTTAGCAAGAGATTATTGAACACCTACTGTGTGCCAGGCACTGCACTAGGCATTAATATGAAGGTGTAAACAAGATTCTTGCCCTGGAGAAGGAAGAAATCCATGCAATGATGTTTTCTCAGTGCATGATCTCAATCTGACCTGAGCAGAGAAGAGACAATGTCTGAAAAGGAAAGGAGGGCATATTTGGTTTGAGCCAGGCCTTTAAAAGATAAACAGGTATTAAGTAAAAAGAAGAAGTACGGCAGGCAGAGAGGGGGTTGTACGGAGAGGCAAGGAGGGTCATGGGAGGGTCGTTTTAGTGATTAGACCATTAACCCAGATGCAAAGAGCCCAATGCCGTAGAGGAGGCTACAATCCTCAGTCCTGTCCCCAAGGGCCTTCAGGGCCATATTAAGAAGTCTGCACATGGCCCTGAGGGTAGGAGGAAGCCCCTGAAGAGTTTCCTACGAAGGCCACAGCGTGATGAGATTGGCATTTAGGAAGCCTGCCATGGCTACAGTGGGAGACAGAAGTAGAGAGGACCAAGGTTAAAGCTGTGGACTAGGAGGAAATCTTCTTTGGTGACCCAGGGGGCATGGAGGAGAGGTGTCAGCAGTAGAAGGGTCAACGGGTAGAGTTTACAGGTTGGTGACTGAAGGAAAGTCAAACTCAACTGGGACCAGAGGACTAGAGATGGCACAGAGGAGGCAGGAAAAGGAATTACTGCCAGAGTTTCAGAACCATTTAGAGGGAGGAAGGAGGATACAGAGGGCAACTGGATAGATAGTAGCATCAATTTCCAGAATAATTTGTATATGACCCAGAGCAGGTTTGAACAGGAGGATGCTAAGGTGAGTTTGCACCTGTGGAGCATATTGTTCCTGTAGCTTGTTACAGTTGAGATGAATACAGGCATACCTCAGAGACATCCAGACCTCCACAATAAAGCAAATATCACACAATAGAGTCACACACATTTTTGGGTTTCCCAGTTCATATAAAAGTTATACTACACAGTAGTCTACTAAGTGTGCAATAGCATTCTGTCTAAAAAATGTACATACACTAACTAAAAAATAGTTTATTGCTAAAAAATGCTAATGGTCATCTGAGCCTGCAGTGAGTCATAATCTTTTTGCTGGTGGAGGGTCTTGTTTCCATGTGACGGCTGCTGACTGATCAGGGTGGTGGTTGCTAAAGGTTGCAGCGACTGTGGCAATTTCTGGAAATAAGACAACAATGAAGTTTGCTGCAACCAAAGACTCTTCCTTTCAAGAAAGATTTCTCTGTAGCATGTGATGCTGTTTGATAGCATTTTATCCACAGAACTTCTTTCAAAATTGAAGTCAATCCTCTCAAACCCTACTGCTGCTTTATCAACTAAATTTATGTAATATTCTAAATCCTTTATTGTCATGTCAACGATGTTCACAGCCTCTTCACCAGGAGTAGATTCCATCTCGAGAAACCACTTTCTTCGCTCATCTGTATAAAGCAGCTCCTCGGCCATTCAAGTTTTATCATGAGATTGCAGCAATGCAGTCACATCTTCAGGCTCCACTTCTAATTCTAGCTCTCTTGCTAATTCCACCACATCTGCAGTTAATTCCTCCACTGAAACCTTGAACTTCTTGAAGTCTTCCATGAGGGTTGGAATCAACTTCTTCCAAACTCCTGTTAATGTTGATATTCTGACTTCTTCCTAAGAATTATGAATGTTCTTAATGGCATCTAGAATGGTGAATCCTTTCCAGAAAGTTTTCAATTTACTTTGTCCATATCCATCAGAAGAATCTGTATTTCTTTTTTTTTTTTTTTTTTGAGACAGAGTCTCACTGTGTTGCCTGGGCTAGAGTGCCATGGCGTCATCCTAGCTCACAGCAACCTCAAACTCCTGGGCTCAAGCGATCCTCCTGCCTCAGCCTCCCGAGTAGCTGGGACTACAGACATGTGCCACCATGCCCGGCTAGTTTTTTCTATATATTTTTAGTTGTCCAATTAATTTCTTTCTATTTTTAGTAGAGACAGGGTCTCGCTCTTGCTCAGGCTGGTTTCGAACTCCTGAGCTCAAACAATCTGCCCGCCTCGGCCTCCCAGAGAGCTAGGATTACAGGCGTGAGCCACCGCACCCGGCCTGTATTTCTTAAATAATAAGACTTGAAAGTCAAAATTACTCGATCCATGAGCTGCAGATAGATGTTGTGTCAGCAGGCATGAAAACAACATTAATCTCCTTGTACATCTCATTAGAGCTTCTGGATGACTGGGTACAATATTTTGAAAGAAATCATTTCTCCTGAGCAGTAGATCTCAATGGCAGGCTTAAAAGATTCAGTTAACCATGCTTCAAACAGATTTGCTGTCACCCAGTCTTTGTTGTTCCGTTTTTAGAGCACAGGCAGAGTTGATTTAGCATGATTCTTAAGGGCTCTGGGATTTTCAAAATGGTAGATGAACATTGGTTTCAACTCAAACTCCCAGGTATTATCAGCCCCCACAAAAGAGTCAACCTGACCTTTGAAGCTTTGAAGGCAGGCATTGACTCCTCTGTAGCTAGGACAGTCTTAGATGGCATCTTCTTCTAAAATAAAGCTGTTTCATCTACATTGAATATTTGCTGTGTGGTGTAGCCTCTTCCATCAATGATCTTAGCTAGATCCTCTGGATAACTTGCTGTAGCTATGTGTTAAGAAATTGAAGGCCCCTATTATAACATTAAACTAATGGCACCTCTTAGTGTTTTACCAGTTTGGGAAGCCTGATCCCTTGCAGGCTGTGAGGGAAAGAAGATGGGGGTGGACATCCCAGGCTGGGAGGGAGTCTGGTCTGGACTCTAAGATTTATCTGTGTGTACTTGAGTAAATCACTTTCCTTTGCAGGACATCGGCTGTCCCATCTGTAAGGCAAGGAGGTAGGGTGAGATTAGAGACCATTTAAGTTTTGACGATGGTGAAATGGAGAGATCAGAGAAGTCCAGAGTGGAAAAGAAACTCTGTTGGGTAGAGAACAAGTCTGCCACAACAAAATACCACAGACCAGGTGCTTAAACAGCACAAATTTATGTCTCCAAGTCTGGAGGATGGAAGTGTAAGATCAAGGTGCTGGCAGGTTTGGTTCCTCCTGAGATCTCTCTCCTTGGCTGGCAGAGGTCTGCCTTTTCATGGCAGCCTCACGTGGCCTTTTCTCTGTGTACCCACATCCTGGTGTGTCGCTCTGTTCTCACAAGGACACCAGTCATGTTGGATTAGGGCCCTGCCGTTCCAACCTCCTGTAGCTTTAATTACCTCCTTAAAGGCCCTATTTCCAAACACAGTCATATTGGGGATTTGGGCTTCAACTTATGTATTTTGAGAGGACACAGTTTAGTCCATAACAGGGAGATAGTAGGCTTTTTTGAAAAATGGTTGGCAAAGAAGCTGGTTACTGAAAGGAAGTGGAAGATATCAATTTTAACAAAGTTGGACATTTTACTCGCTACTTATCCTGGGTATAAGGTGTTCATTCATTTATTCACTGGCTCTTCATTCATTCTTTCATTCATTTATTCATCACTGTAAGCCAGTCTTGCGTTAGGCTCTGTGATGAGCGCTGGAAATAGGTACATATGACTGGTCTCTTTCTTTTAGGGGCTTGTTGTCTCTGGGAAACAGAGCGGTTGCAGTTGGGGGTGGTGAATGCTAACAGAGTTTGCATGAAGGCAGTGGAAGCAAAGTGGGCTAACTGTGGCAGGTGGGCTGCCCAGAAGAGGTGGCATGTCCTTCATCCATCACATATTTCTCTAGTGTTTCCTCTGTGACAAGTACCAGTCCAGCCCTCAGTAGCCCCATGGTGAACCAGACAACAAGCTTCTTGCTAGCGCAGAGCTTGCTCTGTAGTGGGAAAGCTCACGTTGGAGCCTGAAAGAAAAGGTAGGCGTTAATCTACTAGACGCGGGCAAGGAAAATCTTCCAAAATATAGGAAACAGAGAAGGCCAGTGCTCGTGGAGTGAAAGGGATGGGGATCTCTGGAAGTCTGCAAATGAATAGGCCCCAGCAGAGCATGCATTCTGAGGAGGGGAGGTGACATTTAGGCAGCAGATGCCCTGCCCCCCTGGGACCACCCACGCAAAGAAGGTGGTGAATGGAAAGCTCTCTAACCTGGTTATGGGGTAGCCTAATCAGGTTTGCATAATTGGAAAAGTATTTCCTGCAGTGTGGAGACTGGTTTGAAGGAAGAGGACACTGGGAGCAGGAGAGATGTGCAGAGATGTAATGTGGACGTAGGGAGAGAGTTGCTACCAACCCTCTTCGGTCTACTTTTCCCTCCCTCGCCTGGCCTTTTCCTAGAGTGAGCGTCAGTCTGATGGGCTGTATTCAGACAGCTCCCTCTAAAGCATCTTGAACAGGATGCATCTGCCACCACGCCTCCCTCTGACAGTCCCAGGATTCTACACATAAATGTGCAGGGTGGAACAACTTGGAAATTTAAAAGGAAAGAGATTTTGAATTATACAAACTGAAATCGATCTAAGAACAACAAAATCAAATGAAGTTTTTCCAGGGGTCTTCTTTGAAACTTTCAGAAGATTCTAAATGCAAATTACTGCCATTGAGATGATGTAAGAGATTTCAACATCCCCTAAAATATATTCGGGAATATGTAATGGACTGGTTCGTTCTCATTTGAAATTCTGCTTCGGAATAACCCGCTAGAAAGAAGTGGTTTTATATTCCTTTTACTACTAATGCCTCACAGCTGAATCCACAGAGCCACAGACCTGCCTGCTAAGTCTGCTCTCCAGATACATGCAAAAGACTTCCTAGCGTGCATTAATTCATCAGACATCCACATTGAAAACTGAGCAACTTTAAGGCAAATCCAGAATGTTCTCCCCGGTGGAGCTGAGACACTCCAGCAGGGTCCTCTCACGTTCCTTGTTATTTCATACATAATAATATCCCCAGATAATCTGAAAAGGTTGATATCCATAGGTTTCCTTTTGATTGGAAGAACAATCTCCTATGAGCTTCAGTTTTTATTTTCTCAATTAAAGACATATTAGCTCCAATAGTCGTGGGGTCTCTTAGGGAAAGTTGCCAAAGCCCTCACGTCATTTTTCTGCAGTTCAGAGTTGAGGGATTTCTTTTCTCAAAACATTCCCTCTCCCTACACAATTATTTCTCCAGTGAAAAGCCCATTAGATTCATGTGTGATATTTTTAAAATGCAAATACACCCAACAAGAGGGTTAGGTCTCTGGGTGTTCCTACTTTCATCTGAATTATTTTTAATTTTTTATTCTCTGGCAGCTGATTGAAATCTGCCTACTCAGAGACTGACAGTTTAGAAAGACACATAAGTGACTCAAATAAGGGTGGGCGAATTTCTATGAAGTAACTTCAACTTTCCCAAAGCTTCATGAAATTAGAGGTGTGTTCCCAAAAGAATTTTCACAAAGATCAGTTTTCAAACTCAGAGCTTGGTGCGCTAGGTTGTGCAGATCGGAAAACACTACTATGGCACTTGCTAAGTTGACTATAATTACGTATCGATAATAATTGCTCCTGTCTTTACTCTCCTTTTCTATTCACAGAGTTCTTACAAGGATGATGTCATGAGCAATCCCCAGGGGGACCTCCGGACATTGTTCTTAGCTCTTTTTTCCACATCAGAAAGGTATTATTCTGGAAATTTCTCATCTAGAAATATTCACAAGCCCTAGAACTCACTTCTTCATGTTGGTATTTGCCTTGATAAAACTAGACTCCTACTTTGCCAATTATTAATTAAATCATCTAATAGAGCTTTATTTTGGGACCTATAATATATGCTCATAAAAGTGGAAGTTATGATTACTTAAAAGTTTAAGAAGTGTCCAAAAGCACTTGGTGGGCTGCAAACCCCTCTGCATTTCGGCTCACGCATTTCCCTCTTTTTAGAATGGCATTTTTCCCTTTTCCACATGACAAAATTGCACTCATCCTTCAACATCACTGTGCCAATGCAATATTTTCTGAGTCCCACCCAGGTGGAATGGTTTGTTCACTCCCTCCTTGGTGATCCCCAGGTTAATTTATTCTTGCTACAATTACCTCGTAGCCAGTTGTGTATGTTCTGTCTTTGTAAGTAGACCATGAACCCCAAAAGGTCAAGAACTATGTCTTATTATACTTTGTCATACACTAGAAGAGTTTAAAAGAAATTAAATTAAAAAGTTAAGCTAAACTAAGGTCAGTATAGAATTGAATTTATTCACCAAAATTTTCAACTCACCCTTTGGATCAGTCTTCCATAAGAATGTATTTCTAGTGTTTAAATACAATTCCATAAGGATGTAGAATCCACTTGTAAGAATCCACAAATCCACAGTTGCTGCTTGTCCTGGTCACATCTGTTCTGGAAAGTCCACATTGCCTCCTAGTGCAGTGAGTCTGAAACTTCACTGCACTTCAGAACCCCCCAGGAATGCTGAATCCAGATTTCTGGGAGGAGTATCATGGGGCCAAAATTTTGTATTTTTAATAAGCTCCTTAGTGGTTCTGATATAGGTGATCACAGAATCACACTCTGGGAACCACAGTCCTGGCAAGAGCAACAGAGAGCACACCTAGCTCACCTGCAGATAGAGAGGCCTCTGCCTGAAATGGCTCCCCTCCACCCAATGCCTTCTCTGCTCCAGGCTTTCCTGGAATGTGCTGGTACCTTGCAAGGCTTTTCAAACTACAATGGAGTAAGCCAAAAAGAGCCTTGACTGAAGGGAGAATGACCTTGCTTCCAATACAGGCTCCACTAAATGATTAGCTGTTGACCTTGGATCTGTCCTAAAGTAAGAAAATTGGGGCAATAATACCATTCCAGTTGGTAGTTGTGTAGATAAGTGAAAATGCATATAATAGTTCCTGGTATATAAGAGGTGCTCTATAAAAGAGAGCCTTCCTTTTCTTTGTTTTAGAGTGATAATATTTGCATAACACAATTTACCACTTTAGTGGTTTTTGAGTGCATGGTTCACTTGTAAGTGTACAGTGCCCTTAAGTACATTCTCACTGTTTTGCAAACATCACCACCATCCACCTCCAGAATTTTTTCATCTTCCTCACCTGAAACTCTGTACCCATGAAACACTAACTCCCCATTCTCCCTCCCCCCAGCTCCTGGCAACCATCATTCTACTTTCTGTCACTGTGAATTTGACTACTCCTAGAACCTCATCTATATGTGTGATGGTTAATTTTATGTGTCAACTTGGCTGGGCCACAATATCCAGGTGTTTGATCAAACATTATTCCAGATATTCTTATGAGGGTCTCTTTGGGTGAGATTTACATTTAAATCAGTGGATTTTGAGTAACGCAGGTGACCCTCTGTCGTATGCGTGGACCTCATCCAATCAGTTGAAGGCTTGAATGAAACAAAAGACTGACCTACCTACACAAGAGGGGACCCTCCAGCAGACTTTGGACTCAAACCACAGCTCTTTCCTGAAACTCCAGGCTCCGCCAGAACATTTGGATTCACCAAGCATCCACGAACACAGGAGCCAATTCCTTAAAACAAATCTTTTCCTACATAAATACACATCCTACTGGATCTGTTTCTCTGGAGAATCCTGATACAAAGCAGAATCATACCTTATTTGTTCCTTTATGATTGGCTTATTTCACTTAGCATAATGTCTTCAAGGTTCATCCATGTTGAGCATGTGTCAAAATTTCCTTTCATTTTAAGACTGAATAATATTCCATTGTATATATAAACTACATGTTGTTTACCCATTCATTCCTTGATGGACACTTGGGTTGTTCCAATTTTTGGCTGTTGAGAAGAATGCTCCTGTGACCATGGGCGTATAAGTATCTGTTTGAGTCCCTGCTTTCAATTATTTTGGGTAGCTACCTAGAAGTGAAATTGCTGGACCACATAGTAATTCTATGATTAATTTTGGGGGGCATCACATATCATTTTCCGCAGTGGCTATCCCATTTTACATTCCTATTAACAATGTACAAGAGTTCCAATTTTACCACATCTTTGCCAATACTTGTTATTTTCTGTTTTTTTTGATAGTAGCAAACCGAATGAGTGAAGTGTTATTCATTGTGGTTGTGGTTTGCATTTCCCTAATGGCTAATGATTTTGAGCACCTTTCATTTGCCTGT
>NW_012149841.1:8661605-8663041 GCF_000956105.1 Propithecus coquereli | reverse complement strand
ATCTCCTGCAAATAAAAGTATTATATTTTTAAAGACTTCATTTGTATAATATTCACATGTATTCATGGGGAAGGTAAACCACACTAAGGTGAACTCTAACTTGTAGGTTTTTCTCTTCATTGGGTTAAAAAAAAAAAAAGTAGAATTTTGAGGGTTATAAATACGGAGACTAGTGTAATGTACTCTGGTGATAAATAATGAGGTTCCAGGGGAGATTTAAATCCTGAGATCTGACTTCACCAGCCTGGGACTTTATGAAAGAAAAAACTAGATTGTTTTGTATTGAAATATGTTTATGTTATCAGAGGAATATGAAAAAAAAGATCAACCCTGTTTTCTTAACACCCAGTCTTACTCCCTAAAGGCAATCGCTATTAACAACCTGTTGTTAAATTATTCTTGTGACTTAAAATAATATAATTAAAAATATCTCTTTTTTCCTTTGTCAACTTTAAATAGAACTTTTCAAATTTCTAGTCTAAAATCTGTATTTTAATGATGAAGAAATTAGCACATTTATTCAAATTTTGACATCTCTTCTTTACTCTTTCTCCTCCCTTGTACCAATTAAGTATTCTTTTTTTCTTATTAAATTTGCTTTTTATTTATTTATTTCAGAATATTACATGGGTACAAATGTTTTGATTACATGGATTGCTTTTGTACTGCTTGAGTCAAAGTTATAAGTGTGCCCATCACCCAGGCAGTGTGCATTGTACCCGTTAGGTATGATTTCACCCATCCATCCCCTCCTCCCCACTCCCATCTACATGATTTCCGTTGAGTTTTACCTACATCTGTGCACATGAGTGCTCATCAGTTAGTTTCAATTTGATGGTGAGTACATGTGGTATTTGTTTTTCCATTCTTGCGATACTTCACTTAGAAGGATGGTCTCCAGTTCCACCCAGATTGTTGCAAAAGGTATTAATTCATTTTTTATGGCTGAGTATACTCCACAGTGTACATATACCACTTCTTATTAATCCACCCATGAACTGATGGGCACTTGGGTTGATTCCACATCTCTGTGATTGTGTACTGTGCTGCGATAAATATTCTAGTACAAATGTCTTTTTGATATAATGACTTTTCTTCCTTTGAGTAAATATCCAGTAGTGGGATTGCTGGATCAAATGGTAGTTCTACTCTTAGTTCTTTGAGGAATCTCCACACAATTTTCCATACAGGTCGCACTAGTTTGCACTCCCACCAACACTAACAGTGTATAAGTGTTCCTTTCTCTCTGCATCCATGCCATCATCTATTGTTTTGAAACTTTTTGATAAAAGCCATTCTCACTGGGGTTAGGTGATATCTATCTCACTGTGGTTTTGATTTGCATTTCTCTGATGATTAGTGACATTGAGCATTTTTTCATGTTATTGGCCATTAGTCTATCTTCTTTTGAAAGCTTCTGTTCATGTCTTTTGCCC
>NW_012149841.1:8657809-8660925 GCF_000956105.1 Propithecus coquereli | reverse complement strand
ACCCCAACCCTTTGTGGTACAAATCGCTTTCTAAAAATTATTATTGTCATAAAATAAAAGAGAAACTGGGACAAAGGGAGATGAAGGTATATAACGTTCTAAGTCACACAAGCTCTACTGCTGTGAACATCTACTCTTTTCCAACAGAGTAGGAAGAAGGTTGAGTCAGCTCTGGAATGTGGTTTTTGACACTAGTGGTACAGGAAGTTCTTAACCCAGAGCAATCGAGGGCACTTGGTGTTCTGAAGCCAAAAGCCTTAAATGAATGAACAGATGAATGAATGAATGAATGAATGGATACCTAACAAGAATGTTAAAGAACTAGGATCTCCAACATCAGATTTTGAGGGTGGATAAATCCAAGGGAACCAGGGAGAGAAGAGAAGTAGGATGAAGAGGAAGGAGCCTGGATCCAGGGAGAGGCCAGCAGGCTGATGGAACCAGGGGAGCACACACGCTTGCAGTGGCCTTGAGCAATTAATTGCAAAAGAAACTCTTGCAGTTTCTTTCTTGAAAGTGCAAGGGCATGGCATGTGAGAGGGTTTGCTGGGCTTAAAGGACCAGGGGTAGACAGGCAGCTTTCTTGTTTCCTCAGTGATTCCAGGTCAGGCTGAATGGAGACCGATGTGCCCCACGGTCCTGGGTGTTCTGTAGCAGCACATGCTGCGTAACACAAACTGCTCGTGTGCAGTTGGTAAATTGGGAATAAGATCAAGATAGTACAGAAGTCACAATTCACAGCAATTTTTCCCAGCATATCAATGTCTTGTGCTATAAATAACAGCAGCTGAACACAAAGGACACTGCAGAGCTGTGTGCAGCAAGGGCTGGAATAACAGTGCTCTGCCCCATTCCCCCATCCACCTGCTTCCACTGGTTCAGTTTGGCCACATCTTTTGTCGCATGAGGCTCCCAGCATGACTCTGCCTGATCTGTGTGCACTTTTGCTCTGTCCGTGAAAAGCAGCAGCCCGCGGCCTTCCTTACACTCCCTTCCATCAAGGAACTTTTACCTTTTTTAAAGGTACAATTCTGTATTTACTCTGTATTTACTGTAGTATTTTCTTATTTATTAGAATTTAAACCTGTGTTTTTGTTGTTTTTACTGGCTAGTATTTTTATTGAAGTTGTTACTGTTTTTTCTAGTGTTATGGTAACAGAGTTGAACAACCCACCCGTTATTTTTAGTGCCTGGTTTTGTAGAATGTGAGGCGTTTTAGGAGTGCCTGCATTACCTTACAGCAGAAATGCCCTTACTCCCCCGCCACAGGAGCCTGGCAGAGTGAGGTCTGAGAGTCGGAGTCCCTGACACCACCCCAGATGAATCTCAGAGCCTTCTGGTTGAAGCCGCACAGGAGTGGGACCTCCATCCCCGCTGTCTTTATCCCCATCAGTGTGCTGTCAGGAGCTGCCATGGAACAAATTCGGGGATTGAGGCTTCAAACAGTGCTCTCAGGCTCAGCAAAAAGCTTTAAGAGTTATTGGTGGGGCAAAGAAGCAGCAAGAGTGACAGATAGAAGGCCAGGGTCCCCCACCACGGGTCCACCGACAGCAGCTGCACTTTTATGTGTTTCTTATGTTGCAGCACCAAAACCAGTAGGTTCTCCTAATTTTTTTAAAACCGTTGCCCTGGTGTCATCTTCCTATTTTACAGAGGATGGTGAGGCACTCAGACGGCTGGTGGCTGAGCCAGAACAGTCCAGTGTTCTAACCTCCTGCTTTCTCCATTTCATCATTTGTGTCTCTTTGTCTTTGCTTTCAAAGACCAAACTGAAAAAGAGAGTTGGTATGACTTGCCCAAGTTTGCATAATATTAAAGGCATCAGTATGACGGCGGCATCAACTAGCTGCCTGTGAATGCTGTTTCCTGAACTGAATCCCTAATCCACCTGAAAGAAACTGCAGGAACACTTGGTAATTTTAAATTATGCTGAGACTGTGGCCAGACTGCTAAAAGTGAAAGCAGTTACTGCAAAAGCCATTGTTTATGCCTCCACCTCCTTCTTTGTTGGTGTCTCCTAAAGTCCTAAAAATGTTTAAGGCTCCTTACAATAGCTGCCAATGCGGTTTCTGTAGTTACTTCTGATAATGAAAAAAGGCAGGTTCGGTTGAGATTGGAGATATGTCGGCATAGAACTAATATTCTGCTGCATATTGTCAAGGCAGCTATCGGCAAGCTATTTTTTGTCAAAAGAAAGATGCTTCTAAGAATGATCTTTATTTCTGGCTTATCACATATCATTATACAGTGTAAAAGTTGCAGCAATTTTTCAAGGCCTTCTGGTACAATCCCCTCATTTTACAGAGGGGGAAACTGAGGCCCAGAAAGGCATTACTTGCTTGATAACACACAGTGCTAACAGGCAAGTCTGGGACTCAGGATTGATTCTCAGACCAATCTTCTTTCATGCCACCTTGCTTCTCTTAATCAATAGATGGCTTTATTGAAATGGTGAGGAACAAAAATATTTTGTGTGGAAATTTACCCCTCTGCATGGACAGTTCTTTCACTAACTGTCTAAGCTTTTTTAAATGCGAAATCAGGCTAGGCAAAGATAAACAGCTACCTTTAAAAGTGGAGAAAAAGCACACAACATAAACCTTATAGTTCAATGAAATGATGAATGTTCTAGGGCGACAGGGTAACTAATTATTAACTGTAACATTAAACAAGCAGTTAACAAAGATTAATCTTCCGATCTGTATGCAAAGTACACAGATAAGTCATTAGTTTGCTAACTCCTCTTTTTCTCTGGCATCCTAAATAAATGACCTTCTTTTTTAAAAAATGAGTGATCTTGCCCATGTGGGAGGATCCCAGCACACCCAAGGTGAGCATTGTTCCCTGAAGGATGTCCAAGATGAGCAGACCGGATGGGAATTCAGGAAGAAGGCATGACGGTACCCGAGCTGTTTTCTCAGCATTGCCGCATTTGTAGTAATTGCTTTCATTGCATGGAGCTGCTCTGTGATTCTTTCATCCTGATATTAGAAATCCTATAACTGGCCTTTCACCTAGAATTTTATCTCCTGCAAATAAAAGTATTATATTTTTAAAGACTTCATTTGTATAATATTCACATGTATTCATGGGGAAGGTAAACCACACTAAGGTGA
>NW_012149841.1:8654528-8657759 GCF_000956105.1 Propithecus coquereli | reverse complement strand
GAATTTATTCCACAGGGTGTTTTGTCTCAGATTTATTATTTTCTTCATCTTTTCATATTTACTGTTTTTCACTTTACTTATTTTCCCTTTGTCTTGTTAGTTTTTCAAGATTCATTGGCTTTGCTACTTGTTAGTTTTATAGGTGATTAGCACCTTCCCAATAATATTATGCTACATCAGAAACATACAAATGAGTAGGTTCTTTTCTCCAAGTAACCCTGTCATTTTTTTCTTCTGATTTAAGAATTTCCCTAGTGACCTGTCGTGGAGAGGTAGTGGCACAGCCCTCTGCCTTTGATTCCAAATGCAAGTCTAGTGAATACATCATGCCTGGAATCCTGAAGTGATTATTTTTATTTCTAAGCAGATTGTCTTTCATAGCACATAGAAAATCAAAAAAAAAAAAAAATACTTTCCACAGTAAAAAAACAGAAAAAAGATAGAAGTTAAATATATTTTTATTTGTTATAAGTTTATGTCACATGCTGGAAGAGCTTTGGGTAAAAAAATACAAGAAAAAATAATAAGATCTAATCATATAATATAATAAATATATAGTACATGTAAAATGTTAGTATACTACTCATTTTAATACAAATAAGCAATTATTTCTGAGTCATATTTTTGGCACTCAAATATTTCTTTATTGATTTTCACCAGAAAAGAAACTCAGTTTAGTTTAAGAGCTAGCCAGGTAGTTTTTTTGTAAAGACCATATATTTCACTATGACATTAATTGCTACAATCTAAATCACAACATTTTGGAAATCCTCTTGGAGTTGGAAAGGACCAAAGGGAAACAATGTCCTTTGCCAAAAATGAAAGGAATCTTGGACAGCAAAGAGCCAGCGTTAGAATCTCAGTACCTGTGGGTTCACAGACACCCTCCCCAGCCGTCCACACCCTCCCTTCAGAGAGCAGAGATTCAGCCCAATGTGCATGCGGGGTCAGCCCACAGTCCCCGTGCTCTGGACAGAACTTCGACACATGTCTGTATAATAATAAAGCTCTAGGTGACCTTAGAGGATTTAGGAGCACAACAGAAACCTGGATTAAAGTCTGCTCTTGCAAGGAGACCTTTCCCAGGGTCAGGCTTGACCTGGGCAGTCTTTTCACCTGGTTTGCCCTTGTTCCTCAGCATGGGATCAGACTAATCTGGATCCCTGCCTCAGGATGGACCGCAGACCACTAAAATTGTCTAGAGCGTTGTTCTCCAAGTAGCCAGGGACAGGCTCCTTCAGAATCAAGAAGGAAAGGAGATTCACATTTAGCATGTGGCTTCCTGGGTCCCACCTAGACCTACTGCATCAGAAGAGTTGAGGATGGTTCTGAAGAAGATCCACTTTCAGCAGCTCCCTAGGGGACCCCTACACACTCCAAAGCTTGAGAACCACTGACCTGTACCTTTTATTAATAATGTCAGAATTACACACTGAAGTGTTCCCTGACATTTCCACGATCAGCAATTTTCCCCATGATGACAAAGATTTTATGTGAAAGTGAAAGGTTAAGTTTTTATGGCCAGGGAACCACAATGGGGAGAGAGAGGGCTGGGTCTCTGAATGTTCCCAGGGAGGAAGTCAGCACCTAAGAAGCAGGGCAGAGAGGGCACATCCTAGAGTTCAGTAACACGAGTCTTATTGGACTTTGCCCTTTTCCTCCTATTCCTGTTCTCCACCCTAATCCTGAAAAGTACAGAAGCAGCACAAAAAGTGAGGAATGAGGATCAGAGGAGTAAGATGGAGGAAGAGTGAAAAACAGCCTACCTATTCTATGCTCGCCCCCTCCTGTTGTGGAATCCAGAGTTAGCCTCAGCAAAGGGAGTAGATAGGGGAGCGTGAACAGGAGGAGCAATGTATGTTTTGGCTCAGATTGGACTGGACTTTTTAACACATGAAAATAAGACCGTATGTGTACCTGAGAATGACTGCAAACACCACAGTCTCTGCCAGCGAAATCATCCAAGGTCAAGGAAATGACATCTGACAAAATAGGACTGAAGGGAAAAATAAGATATAATAGTTTTCTGCTTGCACCCTCCTGAGTCTCACTTGTTCAACAGACCAGTTAAAACCTGTTTGTTACCAGATGCCCATATACGATTCTTGCCAATGGCCTCTGAATGGACAATAAACCTGAATATCTTCTACGTTGTCAATGTAGGACACTTGGCCCGCCTGTGCCGTGGGAGACTAACAGACTCCACAGGGCGATGGATCACATTATTGACCAATCTCCTGCAGAAATATTGCTTTTCTCACCCCAACCCTTTGTGGTACAAATCGCTTTCTAAAAATTATTATTGTCATAAAATAAAAGAGAAACTGGGACAAAGGGAGATGAAGGTATATAACGTTCTAAGTCACACAAGCTCTACTGCTGTGAACATCTACTCTTTTCCAACAGAGTAGGAAGAAGGTTGAGTCAGCTCTGGAATGTGGTTTTTGACACTAGTGGTACAGGAAGTTCTTAACCCAGAGCAATCGAGGGCACTTGGTGTTCTGAAGCCAAAAGCCTTAAATGAATGAACGGATGAATGAATGAATGAATGAATAGATACCTAACAAGAATGTTAAAGAACTAGGATCTCCAACATCAGATTTTGAGGGTGGATAAATCCAAGGGAACCAGGGAGAGAAGAGAAGTAGGATGAAGAGGAAGGAGCCTGGATCCAGGGAGAGGCCAGCAGGCTGATGGAACCAGGGGAGCACACACGCTTGCAGTGGCCTTGAGCAATTAATTGCAAAAGAAACTCTTGCAGTTTCTTTCTTGAAAGTGCAAGGGCATGGCATGTGAGAGGGTTTTCTGGGCTTAAAGGACCAGGGGTAGACAGGCAGCTTTCTTGTTTCCTCAGTGATTCCAGGTCAGGCTGAATGAAGACCGATGTGCCCCACGGTCCTGGGTGTTCTGCAGCAGCACATGCTGCGTAACACAAACTGCTCGTGTGCAGTTGGTAAATTGGGAATAAGATCAAGATAGTACAGAAGTCACAATTCACAGCAATTTTTCCCAGAATATCAATGTCTTGTGCTATAAATAACAGCAGCTGAACACAAAGGACACTGCAGAGCTGTGTGCAGCAAGGGCTGGAATAACAGTGCTCTGCCCCATTCCCCCATCCACCTGCTTCCACTGGTTCAGTTTGGCCACATCTTTTGTCGCATGAGGCTCCCAGCATGACTCTGCCTGATCTGTGTGCACTTTTGCTCTGTCCGTGAAAAGCAGCAGCCC
>NW_012149841.1:8630724-8644028 GCF_000956105.1 Propithecus coquereli | reverse complement strand
ATTTTGTTTATCTTTTCAAAGAACCAACACCTTGTTTCATTAATCTTCTGTATTTTTTTGTTTGTTTATTTTTAATTTCATTTAGTTCTGTTTTGACCATCGTTATTTTCTTTCTTCTCTGGGCTTGGGATTAGATTGCTCTTCCTTTCTAGTTCCTTGAGATGATTCACTAGATTGTTGATTTGTGATATTACTGTCTTTTTGTTTTAGGCATTTAATGCTATGAATTTTCCCCATAGGACTCTTTTGCTGAATCCCACAGATTTTAATAACTTGTGCTCCTTTGTTATTTAGTTTGAGGAATCTTTTGATTTCCACCTTAATTTCCTCCTCGACCCAATAATCATTCAGCAGTAGGTTGTTTAATTTCTGTGACTTTGTGTAGAATTTAGTGTTTCTGTTGGAATTGACATCTAATTTTATTCCATATGGTCTGAGAAGAAACATTGTATAATTTCTATTTTTTTTAATTTGTTGAGACATGTTTTGTGGCCTAAGATATGATCAATCTTAAAGAATGTTCCATGTACTGAGGAGAAGAATGCATATTCAGTAGTTTTGGGGTAGAATGTTCTATAAATGTCTGCTAGGCTCATTTTCTCTAGAGTCCCATTTAAGTCCAGTGTTTCTTTATTTATTTTTTGCTTGGAGGATCTGTCCAGTTCTGTTAGTGGGATATTTAAGTCCCCAGAAATTACGATGTTGTCATTTATCACTTTGTTTAGATCTAGTAGGGTTTGCTTTATAAATCTGGGTGCACAAATATTTATGATTGTTATGTCTTCTTGATGAATTGCTCCCTTTATCATTATATAATGATTGTCTTTGTCTTTCTTTACTATTGTTGATTTGAAGTCTGTGTTATCTGGTATAAGAATGGCTACACATGTTTTCTTTTGGTTTTCATTTGCATTGAATATTTTTTTTTCATATCTTCACTTGAGTCTGAATGAGACTTTGTGGATTTAATGTGTTTCCTGGAAACAGTAGATACTTGGCTTGTATTTTTTTATTCATTCATCCAGCCTATGTCTCTTGAGTGGAGAATTCAAGCCTTTTATGTTTATTGAAAGAATTGATAAGTAGGATGCATTTCTGATCTTCTTGTTAGGTAGAACCTTATTGCTTTGTTTTACCTCTTGAGCCATTGTGGTATCTGGGCTCTGACCTTTAGCTTTTGAGTGATTTTACACTGGCAGGTTTCTATTATGCTGATTGATGTATAATGTGGATCTGAGTACTTCCCGTAGGGTTGTTCTGGTCTTGACAAATTCTCTCAGTGTTTGCTTTCCAAAAGAGTCTTTACTTCTCCTTCATATAAGAAACTTAGTTTTGCAGTATCCAAATTCTAGGCTGTCCATCATTCTGTTTAAGAAGACTGAAGATTGGGCCTTAATCTCTTCTGGCTTATAAGGTCTCAGTTGAGAAATCTGCAGTTAGTATGATAAGTTTTCCTTTGTAAATCACCTGATGTTTTCACTTTATGGCTCACAGGAGTTTCTCCTTTGTGTTAACTTTGGCTAGTATGATGACTATGTGTCATGGTGACTGCCTCTTTGTGATGAATCTCCCAGGTGTTCGTTGAGCTTCTTGTACCTGGATATCTAAATTTCTAGCAAGACCAGGGAAGTTTTCCTCAATTATTCCCTCAAATCGGTTTTCCAACCCTTGTGTGATTTCTTCTTCACCCTCAGGGATGCCCATAATTCTTATGTTTGGCGTCTTTACATAATCCCATAGTTCTTGTAGACTTTGTTCCTTCCTTTTAATTCTCTGTTCTTTATCTTTGACTGACTGGTTTTATTCAAAGGTGTTGTTTTCAAGCTCTGACATTCTTTCTTCTGCCTGGTCTAGTCTATTCTTAAGACTTCCACTGTGTTTTTTATTTCCTTGAATGAATTTTTAATTTCTAGAAGTTCCATTTTCTTTTGTAATAATTCCATTTCTTTAGTGAATTTTTCATTTATTTCCTGAATTTTTTTTATGGTTTCTTTCTGTTGGTTTTCTATTTTCTCTTGTAGTTCATTGAGCTTACTTATAATCCATATTTGAAATTCTTCATCTGTCATTTCAACATTCTAATTTTGGTTGGTTTCCATTGCTAGAGAGCTGGTGCTCTCTTTTGGGGTTGATCTTCTGCACTGATTCTTCATAATGCCGGAGTTCTTTTGCTGATTCCTTCTCATCTGGAGCAGCCAGCCATTGCTTCTTATTTTTTATTTTCTTTTGTTTGGACAGGGCTTTTTCCCCTTGCTTCACTCAGGTGTGTTTGCAGCATATGCTGGGTAAGAACTTTTGGCTTTGCTTGTAGGTGCTTTGATGACAATCTAGGTTCTAGATGGATGCCTTGGTTATAGATATCCTTGGTGTGGTTGTTTTCTCAGTTGCTAGTTGTTTGTAGGCTGTAGGAGTGGTGAGCTATGTGAATGGGCAGATTCCCTGCTTGTCTTTGATGAGGAAAGACAGAGGTCTTTGAAGTTCTTTCTCTTTCCCCAGCCCTGTGGTCTTCTTAACAGTGTGAGTTGTGACGGCATACCCAGTTTAATCTCTGAAACAGTAGGTGGTACTTGTGGGTGAGAATCAACTGCATCCTGTATGATTGAGTCAGTATATGCTGTAAAGTGCTGTGCAAATTGATCTTCCTATCAGTAAGTGGTACTTGCTGGAAGGAACAAACGGCAGTATTGTTTTGGAGTCCTGTGACTGGCTCTAGCTCCTCAGGAAAAGCACTTGAATGCCCCAGGTGGTGAGTAGGCTCCTGGAATGTCAAGTGAGTCCTTATTCTCTGCCATAGTGGAGGCAGGTAGAGGAGTGTGACTGAGCATGGCTAGGTTGGGTGAGCTTGCCCTCAGCCTCCACAAAAGCTGGTAAGGTAGCTGTTTCAGCAGCAGTTGAAGGTCTGCTCCCAGCTTCCAGGAAAAACCGCCAAGTCTGCTTATGGAGGTGAGGGCCATCTGAGATTAACAATCTGCCAGTCTGGATCAGGCCTCACTCTTCTCTTCCCTTCCCTATCCTACAGTCTCTCCCCAGTATCTGCCAGCAGGCAGGAGCTAAAGCCAGCTGAGCTCCCCCACAACTGTGATATGGGCCGGGAGATTCCCTGCCTAGGATCCTTGCCTGAGCTGGGAGTACAGCCCTCCTGTGGGGGGAGGGGTGCCCCAAGAGCATGCTGCAAGTATGACCCATGCTGCATACTCCCCACTTATCTGCCCATATAGGCTCCCTCGCCTCCCAAGACTAATTCACAAATCTCCCCTCCTTGCCTCTGAGCTACGTGATCAAGACCTGGAGGTATGGGATCTCGGCTGCGTGCCCATCCCCATATCCCTGAAGATCAATCTCTGACCGTGCCAGGGAGAAGCATGCTGGTCCCAAGTCACCCACAGAGTTCCCAAGCAGTTGTGATGTCCCTCTACCTCAGGGCAGGCCCCAATCTGATGGAGGTGCTGGGCAAGCACCACCAGGGAGGGCCAGCAGGCAGGGAGCTCACACTCTGAGCAACCCTTAGTCTGCTTCAGTACCTCAAGTGGAAAGGTCCAAGCTCCATTTTCTGTGGAAGCCTTGGTGTGATGGCTCAATTGTTTCTCTCAGCAGCCATGGGTGGGGGAGAGGAAAGGGAGAAAAATAGTCTGAATGAAGAAAAGCTAGCACTCTGGTTGTGTATGTCCCTCTCCAGGAGGCCACCCACCCAAAATGTCCAGGCACTGGAATCACTCAAACCACCCAGAGCCCACTGGATCCCTGTGGCTCCTGCAGTCTAGGTCAGAGTTGAAAAATGTCTGTGTGGGGGCAAGTAAGATGAAACCTGAGGAGTTGAACCCCCTGGGGAGGACAAAGGCACATGGTGGGTAGAGAAGCAATATGGCACCTGCCATTCCAGCTCGGGTCTGTGAAGACAGGAGGTGCCCCAAGAGGGCTGGGAGCCTGGTGCCCTGTCCCCAAGAAGCTCCCAGGTCACTGGTGGTAGCAGCCTCTGAGCTCATGTGGGCAGAAAGTCTCTCCAGCAGCTCGGGAACCCACCAACTCTCAGAGATGCAAGAGAGAGAGAAACAAATTGCTCCACCTACCTTTCTCACTGGACTCCAAGCCTCTCGGGGGTTGAACTCTGCTGACACCTTGCTCCTTCCTGTTCTGCTCTCCAACTTCTTCCTGTGGAGTCTCCTGAAGGTTCTGGCACCCTTTCCTCAGATCCACTCCTGATCTCTGTTTGTCTGTTTGTTCATTTTTTCTCTTGCATCTAAAATTTCTCCTTCTTACTGAGATACTCTGGCAGCAGGTGTCTCTGGTCAGCCATCCTGCTCACCCCATTAACTATTCTTTATACTTTGCCAAGTTTTGTTACATTTAACCCCTTTTCTGTAACTTCTGTAAGTCTTCCATATTGAGTCTACAGGTTAATTCAAATATAGAAAGAACCAAGTAGTATTATCACACATGTAAAAAATAAAAAGTCCTATGTTGTACAACAGAGAATTTTCCAAGCAACAATGTCTAATGAGACCTCTTTCTGTTTCATTGCAGTTTTCTTTACTCATTCGGGCCATGCAATAATGCCCTCTTTTATTATGCCCCATGTCATCCTTTTTTGTGGACTCCTTTTTTATTCTGCTGAAGTATCTCTTCAACTGATTTTTTTTCGTAGGCTATGTGAGAGCTAAACTCTGAAATCACTATGTCTCAAAGTGTTGCATTTTGTTTTTAACTTTATGGATGTTTTTTCTGGATATAGAATTCTAGGTTCAAAACTATTTTCTCTCAGAACTTTGAAGACAATGCTCTATGTTTACAGCCCCCAAAGTTGCTAATGAAAACAATCTATGTGGATATAATGCTTATTTCTTTGTAGATAACATGTATTGTTCTCTCTTAAAGCCAGTAAGATTTTCTTTCTATCCCAGGATTTCCAAAATATATATTTTTTATTAATCTAGGGTATGTTTTTTTCTATTAATCTGGCTTAGCCCTCAGTCAGCCTTTCCATGTGAAAATTCAACTCTCTCAGCTCGGAAAGTGATCTTCCACGTTTTCTTCGATTGTTTTATTTCCTGCATTATTTTGTTTTCTCCTCCTAGAATTCCAGTTGAATGAAAATTGAATCCTTAGATTTATCCTCCATGTTTCTTAATTCGCTTTTCATGTGCTCTACCTTTGACTGTTTACTCTTAGACTTCATCTTTGTGATCAGTTTTTAGTTCTATCCAGGTGCTCATATAGGCTATTCATTGACATTTTTATTTTAGCATCGTATTTTTTAATTTCCAACATCTATTTCTTATTTTCTGACTGCTCGCTTTTTTATATTGTTTTATATTTGATACAACATGCTATCAAGTATAAAAATAACAACTAATTTTTTATTCGTTTTTAAGCATCTCAGTTACCTTGAACTTGCTCTGTTGTTCACCTCATTTTGTTGTTTTTTTTTTTAATGCTATTGGGTTTGCCTCAAATATCCAGTAATTCTCAGCTTTCCAGTTACACAGTCCTTATGAATGAAGATTAAAATGGACTCATTCTGGGTACTATTATGGTTTTCCCTGACAGTTGCGTAAGTCTGTGCTGCCAATAATCCTTCCCCTTTAAATAGTACTATGTTTAAATGTCCATTATAATGATTTAAGCCTCTCTAGTCCATTTGCTGGAAATGTGTCTCCCGGCTATTTCAGAATTCTGCCGTAGAATATTCTGCATGTGCCCAGGCACAGATTCTCTGGTCTGTCCACCCCAGGCTTCTCATTGTACCCACAAACTTCTGCCTCTGCTGCCAGCCTTCTCTGTGCCCTACCCCTGGGTGCCAAACCAGAGTAGGCACCAAGCAGGAGGAGTCTGTTGTTAGTGAAACACTGGCCAATTCAACCTCATCAAAGCAAAAAATGCAAATGAAGCCATGGACACAGCCTCTGACCTAATCTCTCAAGCCCTCTCCCAATAATACCAGCCTGGACTTATTTCCAGATTGTTCTTATCAGAAAAATTAAAACATCTATTTATAATATTCAAGCCAAAATATACAAAATTGCACCAAAAACAAATAAGAGAGTGCCATACCTTTGCCAAAACAAACACTGAGCAGGAAAAACCACGTCAGAATTATGGAATATTTTAGGAGAGAGCCTGAAGCCTTTTTGTACTCCTCCCATAAAGATAAATAAAGTTATATTAGTACAAACTGACCCAATGACAACCAAAATTGAATTTATCCATATATTTTTATCCTTCAGCTTTGGAAGAATAAGAAGGGAGAACTAAAGCCTTGGGAATCACGATTGTATTTGGACCCATCAGTGACTTGGATATTAAGGTATCTTCATACCTAAACCAGATTTCTCTGCTGCACCTCTAAGGGGCAATCTGGGGCAGAGACTTGACAAATGAGTCTTAATGCTGTGGGCAAAGGACCATAACATTAAGTATTAAAAAAGGTGTGCATCAACCTCCTAGAAAAGGCCACCAGCTTAAGCCAAACCCTGATGAATAGCAGATTTACCATTAAAAAGAAGAGAAAAAGATAACAAAACAGGGAGGTGGTGGGAGTGAGCAAGCCCTCTCTGAGAATTCACCCATTACACTTGGTGGGGGCGATATTTGGTTTAATATATGACAGCTTGTGTAGTGTGGTGTTAAAAGTACAAACTGTTTCTAGGATTGAAATCCTAGCTCTGCCATTTGTGAAGTAGGTTCACCATGCGCTGGTTACCAACTTGTCTGAGTCCTGTGATTCAGAGCACCCACACAGACAACACGTTACATGGAGCTGGTTTATTACAGATAGGCAGAAAGGACAACAGAAATCTGGGGTTCACGATGTTGGTCTCCTAGGCTCAGGGAAGCTGCTCAGCAGGTGGAGTTTCATCTACACATGCCCCACTTGCACTGAAGCTAAGAGACCTGGGAAAACAGCCCACCCTGGGTTTTATACCTCAAAGTCACGTGACTCTCACTAGGCTAAAGCATTGAAGAACATCTGTTTTAGGGGAGAGAGGAACAAAGCCCAGATTATTCCAGACAGACCCTCCCCTCTGTCAGGATGTTGCATTCCCAGCTTGCAAGAAAGAGGGCTAAGGCCACTCCAAGAACTGTCCTGCACCACTTACCAACAGTGGGATCTTGGGCAGTTTGCTTTATCTCTGTACCTTCGTTACCTTACAGTGTTGCTATAAATAAGTCAATGAGTTAATATAAATGAAGTCGTACTTAATACTAAAAGCATTATGCGACTGTTAACTAGCATTATCATTATCATTATAATAAATACAAATATTACAAATAGATTAAAAATTCAGAAAAAATTTTTCAAAGAAAAATTTGTATATATATATATATATATATATATATACACACACACACACACACGCAAACACACACATCATAAATCACTGCTGTTTACAAAATGCTCTCCCATACTCATCCTCATTTTATTTGCATCACAACCCTTTGAAGCAGGGGTCATTATGTCCAGGAGAAAACTGTGGTTTAAGGAAATTAAATGACTTCAAAACAATTGCTCTGAAAATGAGTATCAGAAATTTGAAACCTGATCAGTCCTATTCCAAAATCTCCATGTAATAACAGATATAAATAACATGCAGAGAAAGAATGGCAAAATATTTCTCTAGAAGAGTAACTATGATTTATATGCAAAATATTAAGAACGCCAGATTCTACCCTGGCCGCTCAACTTTAGTAACAAGAAAAGGACAGTATCACCTACAAGCGCAAAGCTTACAAGCAATTGTGCCCATGTAATCTTCTTTAACATTTCTGCACAACTATAGGGCCATTGTGATGATCTATATTATGTAAACAAAAACCACTGAGGCTCATAGTGTTTAAATGTCCTGTCTTATTAAATCTGAGACCCTTTCTCAGGCAGCCCTCACTTCTGCAGCCACTGGAGCGATGTAGAAATTAGGAGACTGTCATTCAATAGCAGCCTCTCAGCTCGGCATAACCACGGAAGCAGTGTACTCCTCAACCCTCAGCAGCCTTATTTGGTCTTTAAACCCCCCGGGTCTCACTTTCCACTGTCAACTGCAGGTATCATGATATCTACCCCAGCAGGCTCAAAATTGCCCTCAACCACTAGCACTTTATTAAGTAGGAGCAGTTTCATTTCCTCTCCAAAGATACAGACACAGACTAGTCCACAATAAGCTAAAGATAGAAGCCAAGGAGTCTTGGCAGGGCTGGGTGCACTAGCAGGGTGCCTGCAGGGCAGAGCTCTGCCTGCTGCCCTGGGCTTGGCCATAAGCTTAGAGGTTCTGATCAAAGCTGCTGGCCCCTGACAGTTGCGTTTCTGTTCTATTACATGTAGCTGCTGCCCCTTTATTCCCACTTCTTATCCACCCAGTTTCTACAGCTGTTTCTATTTCCTGTTTTATCATTTGTCTTTGCTTATCTCCATTTCAGGAAGACATGAAAAAGCATTTTTTATACTATTTCAATAATTCAGTCACTGCCCACTATGTAAAACTTGTCTTCGGTGTTCCAAGAACACAGCAGAAAGGCAGAGCCAGGACTTGAATGAAGACCTTTTCTGAATACAGGTTCTATGGACCGCCCTTCCCACGTGCTGCCTCTTAGCCCTCATGCTCCAATGTGCACGATTCCAGCTGAGACTAAACCAAGTCATCCAAACCTGAGTCCACAGCCCACTGAAGGATTCTTCAACAGGCTTCATGGAAAATGTGAACTCTGTGAACCTCCTTGCAGACATTTCATTGTGGGAGGATATATGCACATTTTCCTGGGAAACAGCTTCTATGAAATTTTAAAGTAGTCCAAAGATGCCCAAAAAGTTAAGAATCACTTCTAGAGATTTCATCGAAGGTTTCATTCAGTCTTAACTTTCTATAGAGCAACACAAAATGCTAACATGGTCTAGCTTTACCATGGGTCACAGGATTTGGAAGGAAAGCTGCTGATATCCAGCTCGGTAATTAAAATGAAAAAAAATTCAGGAGAATCTTTGGTACAAATGAAATATTACCCACCCTTGATGCATGCTGGAGCATGGGACTGAGGCCTGCCCTTCAGCCTCTAGTTTTTCCCTTGCGACAGCCACACAGCGCCCCATGGAACCAGCACACAGGGACCTCAGTTTGGAATCTCTCATCTAGCTCCGGCTTCCTGAGCACATGAGTTTCTTCCACCACATCTTCTCCAACTGCTGCTTGAGACTCCAGTAAAAAGTAACTCACTACCTTAGAGATCTGACTGCCAGCAAGATGCTGCTTATATTGAAAGGAAACATGCTTTCCTGATGCCTCCAGCAACTGTCCCTGGTTCTACTGGAGGAGGGAGCCACACAGCAGAACTATAAACCCTCCTCTGCTTGACAACTCTCCAGGTTTGAGTGGCTCTCACTTCTGCCTGAATCTTCTCTTCTCCATCTGCAGGAACACAAGGCCTCCCACCACCCTCCACAAGCAGGGTCCCTTCTTTAGTCCCTTCCCTCAGAGCCTGCTCTGCTTTGCCGGGGCTGCTCTAATGCACAGTGCCCTGTATCAAACACAACACTCGGAGAAAATCAAAAGGACCAGAATTCTCAGCTCTCCCCTACACACATCTCCATTCTACGACTCACCACGTTGCAATGCATACCTCCTGCATTGAGACTCCTGACTGCACAGTAAGTCCTTAAAGAGATGGTGAGTCCTGTCTTTACCTTACCATCTCCAGCCTCTAGCCCCATTCTTCTAAATATAAAAGTCTAGTACATGCCAGGCACATTTATAATCACTTGATCATCATTCATGAACAACAGTGATAAAATAGTTGCTCTCCCGGAACTTGCATTCTAAAAGGGATGAGAAGCAGGGTCGGGAGTGTAGTATGTGTCACATGGTAAGTGTCTGACAAAGCTTTCATTGACGAATGAGGCCAACGGGCAAGTGAAAGAGAAAAGAAGACTCATAACCCACGTAGTAGGTGGCCACACTCTTTCCCTGACAGTCCGTGTGTCTATGGAAATTAAAAATAGCCTGTGTTTGTCTGAATGCCTCCGAAGGCTCTTGGAGGATGACAAGCTTCCTTTCCACCCAGAGTAACACTGGGAGGGTGCACACACAGCTCACATTGGCAGAGCGTCTACACGGGGGCCTCTATAAGCTTCAGAAAGCTTTTGCTCCTTCATCCATGGCTGCTCCCAGGAAGAACAGGGAGCTCTTTTCAGAAATTGCTGACCCTCATCTAAGTGGAAAGGAATCCTGGAAGCTTCGAACGCATCCCTTCTGGCCTTCAGCCCTGGGCTTTCTTGCAGATGCACTTTTCAGGAAGGAGGAAGGCAGAGCAGATGGATGGTCTGCTGACAGGCTCAAAATACTTCCTGGAGCACAGAAAGCAGGGTGATTGCTGCTCATGCCGCTGCTGCATGTCACCCGCTCCCACAGAGGACTGTGCTCATTTAGGAGACTTTAAACTCAATTGTCATAGCGACAGATTATCTGATTGTCAAGATTTTCTGCTGATTTTGTCTTAGGAATTGGTCTCCTATTTTCAGCCACAGATTGTTATCAGACTGTGGATTTAGCATCTCCGTTCCCTTCAGCATCCTTGCTTATTCTGGTCTCTGCTCTCTCAACTTACTTTTCAATATGCAAACTTAATACCCACAGAGAAAGGGAGGAAGACTCTCTGCTGGTTGCAAAATGGGTTGCAATGGCCATTGCTTCTTTTATCCCATGAGCAGGTTTGCTCTTTCTCTCAGGCTAGTTGGGACCTGTCCGGCAGCTTCTCAGATATTCCCGAACACAAACCATGGAGTATCAAATTGGGACATGATGATTCAAGAAATTCTCTTCCAACTCCCTTAGTTTAGAATATAGAAACTGAGGTCTAGGAAGAGGAGGTGATTTTCCAAAAGTTTCTCAGAGAGTTGAAGCTAAAGCCAAGATGACTTTACCGCCTCACTTAGGACTGTTTTACCAGTGTTCAAGAGCTTGCACTGTCCCCAAAGGACTCTAAGTCCCACGCCCTGAGGGGAAATGTGAAGTGTCGGAGTTGGGGTCCAAACCGCCTATCGACACATGGAGAAACCGAGGACCACAGAAAGGAAGAGATCACGCAGTCTAGTCAGGCCTGGCCCAAGCACACAGTAGGGGCTCAACTCATGACAGCTGAGTCTGACTCTAAAGGGAAAAATGATTTTCATGTATGCTGAAAGTGTGGTTAAAGATGTGCCCCTTTCTGTGGACTCTCAAGCCCCATAACGAATAGTAAGATCTGGTTTCTACTAGTGCAAAAGGAGAATCAGGGACTCTCAGCAGATCTGCCTTCTCCTCTGAATACATCTCCCTCAGCAAAGGGAACACAAAGGTGGGTCTCCACACGGTTTTATTATGGCTAATGAACCCCGTGTTCCCCTTTACTCATTGTTGGCATTAGGTTATTACATATTCTCCAGACTGTCACCCTCCAAACTTGGAAGCACATGCATAAGTTATCAAATGAACTGTTGTAATGCAAAGCTTCTAGTCATGTTCCTCATCATAGACTCTCAATAACTCACCAAAACCTTCAGAACAAAGGGCAGATACACTCAGAGCAAGCCTCACGACACCTGCAGCAACGAGCCACTTTATTCCCTCAATTCCACGCATGAACAGAGCTAAAAGGGCCATTAACAATATAATTTCTTAGCAACTTCATGTATATTTCCATGTTAGAGCCTAACTTTATCCCTGAGGCTGGAAACACTCTTCTTTACTGGCGAATAATGAGTGTATGTGCTGTAAAATTAGCTACTGACTTTAATTCCTAAAAGTTCCATAATTCCATTGCAGTGTCAACCTAGAAAATTTATACAATTGCAGAATCTAATATCTGGAAGAAAATATTCAGGGTAATCTAGATTTATTAATGCATCACCACCACCACCACCCAATCATTAACACAGTTCCTTGTGCATAATAAATGTTTAAGACATCTTTATGCAATTATTAATTAATTAATCCCCACTTCTCTTTAACATCTGTGAAAACTGAGTCTCAGATGTGAGCAGTGATTTGTCCAAGCTCACATATGTCCCAGTCAGAATTGAAACCCAGGTGTTCAGATTCTCAGGAACTTAATTTTTTCTTACTATGTCTCTGATAGAATCCCTTCTATTTTTTATTAATTTTTTAAATATTACCATAGTCACCTCCAAGTAAATTAGTTTCAAGTAATTTTGAGTTTGAGAAAGCACTGTGCTTACTCCTTTGCAAGCACAGCAAATGGGGTAGGCGTCCTTCCAGCACGTCCCAAGGGAGGAATCCCATCAGTTTCCAAAGCTCCCCTAATTTTCCAGGCAGTCATGAGGATGAATAGTTCATTCATTCAGAAACAACAACAACACAAAGCTTCTAATCTCCTGCTGTGAATTGGACACAGTGCAAAATGTTTCACTTAAAGTATCTCATTTAATTCTCACCCCAACTCTGCAAGCTCAGCACTGTTCTCTTCAATGTAGCATTGACACAACTGAGGAACAGACACAAGATCACACAGCTTGTGACTGACAGAGGCAGGACTAGAACCCTAGGCTGGGTGACTTTCAGTGATATGGGTTTACTTTCCATGAAGCTATTAATAAGAGAGTGAAACCTTGCCCTGTGTATGGGAGGACTCTTACTCTCGTAGGGACAATGGCAGGTAAGAGGGGATTACAATACAGCACGATAGGTCCTAAGCTGTAGGTGAGTAGGAGCAAGATGCTATCTGGGGCACAGGGAGGGTGTCCCGAACTGAGGCTGGGGGAGGGGCACAGGACCGCAGAAGATCTTCTAGAGAAGTGACATTTGATTTGAGTTTCCCACATAAAAAAGAAAAGAAGAGAAAAATATTCTTGCTCCTTTAATTACTGTCCCAGTGAATATCCAAGCAGTTCTGGAAGACAATGGCTTTTGATTGTCATTAATTTTAAGCATGGAGAACTTTAGAAGCTTTGTCTCTGTAGTACTTGAAGAAGCAGCTCTTCCTCCATCTCCCACATAAGGTCCCAGAGGGCTTGGGGAAAAGACCTTTGTCTTTGATTAGTGTTCTCTGTTGCTGGAAGGGCTCACCCTCAACCTACTCTCCATGTGAGCTAAAAACGAATGCTTCATCTACATGCTGCAGGGTCGATATCTTGATTTCAATTCTATTTCAGGCTTAGATTCATACCATTTTGTATCCATCGGTGAGTTTGAGTTTTATTCTCCAGCTCTGCGGTCCCCAACCCCAGGGCCACAGACAGCTACTAGTCTGCAGCCTGTTAGAGACAGGACTGCAGAGCTCCGCTGCACCCCTGCCCCCTCCACACACACACACACACACACACACAC
>NW_012149841.1:8606052-8630264 GCF_000956105.1 Propithecus coquereli | reverse complement strand
GCCCCACCTCTCCCACCAACACCCACCTCCACTGGCTCTGCGGCTGGAGCAGTGTGTCCACCAGACATCCCTTGGGAAGTCATAATGGTTTGTTTCCCACGTCTGAATCACACCTGGGAGGCCAACCTGAGACTGGCATCGGCACAGAAGCCAAGAGTAACTCACTCGCTCAGCGGATCCCGTCAGCCACGTGCGAGGACCCTTGACCTTTTAGCCCACCCAGCTCACTTTCCTGTGGATTTAAATTTTCCCCAAATTTTGATGTTTCTTTCCTTCCTGTAAGAACTCTGGCATTCCCAGTTCTACAGGGATAAAGCCCCCTTGTATTTGACACTGCCTCCCTGTTAGACACTATGGTCAGCGCTTGACATTGTTACACTTCTTCCTCCAAGCCACCCTATGAGGTCGTATCCTTATCCTTAGTCCTGTGTTACAGAGGAAGTTAATTAATTAGGTAGTTGACCTGAGAGCAGGTAGAAAGTTGCATTTGTGTTAAATTCCTCTTAGGGCTGCTTTGGAACTGGGATCATCTGACATTAAAACCCTTGCTCTTCTTTTTCTACAGCCCTGCTGTCTCCCTTGGGTTCTCACAGATTCTAGATGTCCATGGAATCCAGCTGGGGAGAAATTGTCTTCGTTTCACTGGTGGGGGAGGTGAAAATCTGATTGAATATTTCCACTTTCTGTCCTCTCTAGCTCCAGATGGGTAGAGCCACTTCCCTCTGCCTCTCAGAAAGGACCCTGCCTCCCCTCAGCCACCCCCACCAAGCTCAGTTTGGCATCCCTCCCACCTCCTTCATTGCTCCCGGAACCTGACATCCCAATAGCAGCACCTTAGGAGACACAGAATTCCTGCAGGAAACATCCTGCCAGTGGTACTCCCACCCCCAGGTGCTTGCAGAGTAGGTAACCACGTGAAGTCCGGAGAGAGATTGTCCAGGGTCCCCAAAGGCTTTCATCTTCCTCATTTCTTCTTCTTTCAGGCAGCATATGTGAGGAGGACAAAGATAGGGTGTTTTTCCCCCCTTTCTTCTCCCTCTGGCTCTTTGGAAATTTACTCATGCAAACACATGCTTAGCACCCACTCAGTTCCAGGCCCTGTGCTAGGCAAGAAGAACCCAGGGATAATTTGGGGCCTAATCAGAGAAAAAGTACAAAACAAAATCAGAGGCTAATGGGATAAGGAGTGTGACAAAGGCCACTGTAAGTTGCTCTGGGCACTCAGAGAAGGAGACGTCCATTCAGCCAGCAGGGTCAGGGGCATTTTCCATGCCACATGGGTCTCGATGATTCCAGTAATGCACGCTTTTCAGCAGAGAAACAACCCAGTCAATTGTGGTTTAGGATCATCTTCCCAGCAGGGAGCATTTTTTAGGTCAGAAACACCCGATGCCCTACAAAGAGCCTGACAGAGTGTTCTCTGATTCCAGTAATATTTACAGAATTCCTGCTAGATGCCAGCTCTGGACACATACTGTGCAGCAATGAACCCCTGCCCCAAGAGAGCAAAGCAGTCAGTAAACAGGCTATCAGTGCGTGAGATGGGCACACTCAGGAGAAGCAGCTCACCCACCAGTCTGGGGTGCGTCAGCCCCAGCTGCCCAGACACAATGTTTAAGCTGCGTGGTGGTGGAGAAGTAGCAGTTCACCAGAAAAATGGGGCAAAACAGGAAGGGAATGAGCAGGGAAGAGTGTTCTGGACAGAAGAGATAGCACAAACAAATGCCTGGAGGCAAGAGAGAGCATGGCTTGGTCTGTGCTGGCCCTGGTGAGAGTGGCAGGAGCCCTGAGATGAAGCTGGAGCAGTAGATGGGCCACACGTCTTCTACCGAACCAAACTGGCTGCAGTAAGGTCATAAGACTGGCAGGAACAGGCAGAGAGACAGGGAGGCCATCTGGACCAGAGCAGGGCAAATTGAACCCGGGGAGGACGACAAGAGGCAGGGCCTAGGTAGAAAGAGCAAAGATGGAGAGAAGGCATGAGTTGAGAATGGGCGTTTGTAGAAGGTATATCATGTCAAGCTCAAAGAGAGGTCTCATAATGACTCAATGGCCAATTAATGTTGTTGAATTCATGAGGTTTCCACACACCACAATCAAGTAAAATATTCAGCACACACAGGCGGTAATAAGATAGGGGAGGAGCAAACCACAGTTAGCAGCTCAGGAGACCAGCGTGCTGACTGCCCAACTGAACCAGATTCCCTGGGGACCTCACCCAGCAGAAGGAAAGGTCTCTGCTCCTCTCTGGAAGAGGTTCTGATGGCATCTCCAGTGGAGAGGATGCCCTGGTGCTCTCAGAGGCAGAGCTTCCACGGGTATCTCGCCCCCTCCAGCAGTGTCTGTGGCCATCACCTTTGTCTTCCCTGTCTCATCAGGTCTCAGTTTGCCTGGTCACGGCAAGGCTTATCTTCTCACCTCAGTCCACCACACAGGTGCTTTTCACTCCAGTGGGGTCAACAGTCGCACTGTGGGCTGAGTCACTTGCCATAACTGGCTCCATTTTGAGACATTCAGGATCACAAGACATTATTATACATCAGATAGGTCCATCAGAAGACACTAGGAGACACGGGGAGAAGGTCCACATCCATTTGCTTTAAGTGAAGGAGGTAAGAATGACCTTGAGAACATCACACAAAGCAAGCTTTTCAGCAGCAGTCTCCATGCTTGAAGGGAAAACTCACCCTTGGTCTTCCAGTTCCCAGCCAAAGTGTCTGCTGACGATGGAACTGACCAATCTGAATGAGGATTTCCTGGTCCCATGGAGTAGTGGGTAGGAGATATTTATTTGGCTACCCCCAACTTCCACAGAGACTCTGGCTACCCCTGCTGTCCACCCAGGTGCATAGAACTGGTAAGAACCCCCATACGTGGCTGAGACTAGTTTCCCAGGGTCCCCATCTCCTGCATGCCCAGGCTCTAGACCAGCCTAAAATCAAATGAGGGAAAAGGAAGAGTAATACCAGAATGATGCCCCGTGTGGTTTGTGCCATGAGGAGAAGAGGAACAGGTCTTACTGGAGAGATGGTAGCAGTAGGCAGAGTGAGATGTGGATGGTAGAGGGAGAGAAAGTTATAAAAAGGCAGATACCTCAGAAGATATAACCATGGGAGGTGATGCTTCATAGAAAGCTGCATCGACAGGTACCTGGGGGCCTGGGATCAAACACTAGGGAAGGATATTTTACCTCCATGAACTTCAGAGGCCCCAGCAATAAACTGGGACCAAAAATCCCTACCTTGCTCTATTCCTAAGATTGTCGGAAGGAATGACAATGGTATGATGAATGTAAAAGTGCTTTGTGCATACCAGCCCCTGTGTTAATTGATACAAAGGCAGAAGTTATCTTGAGAATCTATAATCACTATGGCAATAGCTACTGAAAAGGTACAAACTGAATGTTAAGAGTGGAAATGCCATGTGTCAGGTATTTTACTAGGATGTGGTCCAATGAACTAACAGAGCCCTGCTGTGTGGAAAGAATACGTGTGCATGCATGTGTGTTGGAGGACAGGGGTAGATGCAAGATGTGCGCACGAAAACATCAAAGCCTGAGTGCTTACTGAGCATTTGGCCAAGAGCGAGCACCCTCAGCTGCCCTGGGCACCATGGTCACCAGCCGGCAGTCTGCTGTGGTGTCTTAGCTACATTTCCTTCCCTGGAAATATCCTTTTGGCCCTCCATGAGGAATAAAGTCTTGATAAGTGTTATGGGTTGAATTGTGTAGCCCCAAAATTCATATGCCAAAGTCCTAACTCCCAGGACCTCAGAGTGTGACCTTATTTGGACATAGGATCATTGTGAAGGGAACCAAGTTAAAGTGAGGTCATTAGAGGGGGTCCCAATCCAATATGACTGGTGTCTTTATAAAAAGGAGAAAATTTGGACAGAGAGATGCTCCCAGAAGGAAGATGGTGTGAAGACAGGGAGAAAACAGCCATCTACAAGCCAAGGAGAGAGCCCTGGAAAGGAACCAAACCTGCCCACACCTTGATCTCAGACTTCTTTCCAGAACTGTGAGACAATAATGTCTGTTGTTCAAGCCTCCTGGTCTGTGGTCCTTTTTTGCAACAGCCCTAGGAAATGAATACAATGAGAAACTAAGACAATCTGGAGAGCAGGGTCCTAGGAGAAATCTCCAGAGAGCTCTGAGGGGCAGACATCTCTCCCTCACGGAGCAACCATGGCCAAGTGGGAACTAGCCAGGCCAGCTCACCAGTGACCAGGAGGGTAAGGCACTGTTTGGGAAGCACTGGAAAACAGTGCCCTGTTTCTCTGGACAACACACATGATCTTACTGGTATTTAGTTAAAAAAAAAAAATCATATATATATATATATACACACACACACACACACACACACACACACACACACACATATAAGTCTATGATCAAATAAATGAAATGAAATGTTCTTATTTCTTTCTTGACAATTTACGATAGACGTTAGCTTTTCGAAAGAAGTTCTGAGGGAGAAAGCTTGTTTAGCTTGATTTAATGTAGCATTTCCCAAGCGTATTTGACCAAGAAATACCCATTAACCTTGCATCAAATTCCAGTGTGAGACAAAGTTCAGTTTCAGGATCAGGGTACTAGGTTGTTTCTTGGGCCCCTCTGATTCTAACATTACATAATTGATGGATCTAATTTAAATCTCTTCTTGGGGAAGGCTCTAAACCTTCCCCAACCCTGCCCTACCCACCTGTCCAGACATTCTCCACAACTCGCCTTTCTAAACCTCCTCTACAGCCAGGCTGGCCTCCTCCCTGCTCACTCCTCATGACCATGTCTTCTCAGCCCCTTGGCTCCAGCCCTCAGACCTGCCCAATAATTCTGTCCCTCTCTTCTACACAGGTACAGACGGCTCAGCCCTCTGCACCTCTGTCATCCTCCCCACCAAGGAGACCTTAGCACCTGCCATTTACTGAGTGCCAAGTAAATCCCGGAATATCTGTTACTTCGTTTCTTCAACATTGTGAGCAATTGAGGACATGCCAAGTTCACTCACCAGTAAGTGGCAGATTTGGAATGGCAGGCTGGCTCTGCAGTCTGTGCCGGCCACCTCCGAACCCATCTGACCTTCCCCCCACATCTGTTTCCTGGCCCTCTGACAGGTTGGTGCATATGGCCAGGTTGCCATGTCCTTAACTTGCCGTGTGTTTTAATCTTGTCCCCTAGCCAGTGAAGCCAGGAACTGTACTTTTCACTTCTTGTGATTGCCCCAGAGTCACATTTAATTTAAATTGATACTTTGCTTGTAGAGACAGAAGGAAGGGTGACACCGTGGGAGGAGCCCAGATGAGAGCAGGAGACCAGGGCTCTGGCCCTCTCCCACCATCAGCTGCCGACGTGTCCTTGGAGAGTCACTTTCACTCATGGAGTCTTTGTTTTCTCATCTGTTAAGGGCTGGATTTAATGATGTCTAACTTTCCTTTTGACATTTGATGACTCAATCAGCATTGAGAGAAAGTGCTAAGGGGCATCGGAGCCGATCTGCTCAGAGACAGGGAGCCTCCAAGGAACCAGCTGACTAGCACGACGCAGGAGCCCCCGTGGCAATAATGGAGTAAACCGATCACTCAGTTCCTGAGACTTATATTCAAGGGATGAAAAATGAGGGGTGGGAACCCGAAGAGGAAAGGATACTGTAGGAGCAACAGAACATGGGCAGCTATTACAAACCTTCCACCTTTCATGACTCTTCAAGGTGGTTCTTAACAAAATGGTTTCATAGGGCTTTGTTTTTGAGAAAGGAGACAATTGTGGGAAGAAGTGTCGATGATACATAGAGAGTGACTTTGGAAAGTAATTCGAGGAATGCACAGGCTGCCTGCCTGGTCCTTAAATGTGAAGAGGGGATCCCATATCAAAATAACAGTTCCAAGGTCTGCAAATATAGGGGCTCTATAATTACAAACCAGAAGAGCCAGAGTGCTCTAAATCAAAAGATAAATCCTAAGGATTATAAAAGGGGTCAGGAAGGAAGATGGGGCATGGCAGGAGGCCAGGAGGAAGGGTGGTGTAGCTCTAAAGAGGATCAGGTGGTGCACTTTTAGGATTTCAGTTCTGGGCTTTCAGAAGGATGAAGAAGGAAGGAACTATGAAGATCTCTCTATGGACGGCAGTCTGGATGCCTGTGTTCCTGCTCTTTCTCCACCACCGGTTGTCTCGGTGATCTTGAACAAGCCACTTTACCCAATGAAACTGCTTCCTCATCTGAAAAATGAGACACTGTTCCTACCAGCTCAAATTGAGATTCACCAGGTGCAGGTAAAGTCCATAATGCACAAGGTAAACAGAGATGTACAAATACGCACTGTCTTAGAACCGCAGACACATCCCATTGGCTCTCTGGTGGCAAGAGACCCCACAATTCACCAGTCTTCACACCATCTGCCCTTCTTTAGGTCTCATCATCCCTTAGGATGACCATTGCAACTGCTCTGCATTTTGCAATTTCAATCTGTTATCGACCAGAGCAATCTCCAAACTGCAATTGCAATTGAGGCTCTCCCTTTCCTGCAACCTTTCCCATCATCTCTAGTCAAGCTCCTTATGAATGCATACAAGGCCGGGCATGGTGACTTGCACCTGTAATCCTAGCACTCTGGGAGGCCGAGGCAGGAGGATCGCCTGAGGCCAGGAGTTCAACACCAGCCTGGGCACCATAGCAAGACCCCATCTCTACAAAAAAAAATTAAAAATTAGCCAGGCGTGGTGGTGCACATCTATAGTCCTCAATACTCTGGAGGCTGAGGCAGGAGGATCACTTGAGTCCAGGAATTTGAGGTTGCAGTGAGCTGTAATGATGCCACTGCATTCAAGCCTGGGCAACAGAATAAGACCATGTCTCAAAAAAAAAAAAAAATGCATTCAAGACCATTCATGAGCTGCCCTCAACCCTCCATTTCCAAACGTCGCTAACCACTTGCTGCCACAATTATTATACTACAGTCAAGTTGAACTATTTAAAATTCCTCCAAGAAACCTTGCTCTCCCTTGACTCTAGGACTTTGGTCATGCTTGCTCTTCTCTGGAGTGTCCTTTCCCCTATCACATGTTCCAACTTACTCTTCAAGACCTAGTTCAAATACAGGCTTCCCTGAGAAGCATTGTCCAACTCCTCCAGGCAGTTAATATTTTTGATTTTTATCAAAACATTTATTTGTTCACGTTGGAATTTCTATCATTTCCCTTAGAAAAAACAATGTTCCAAAAACTGCTTTTTGTGTTTGATTCTCTGCTCTTTCCTTAGTAGCCCTGAAAATGCTACTTTATTGACAGCTCCAAGGTCAGTGTTTTGGAAAGGACATTTCTTTTATCTTACAGTACTTGCTAGGACTGAATTGTATGTGAAAAAAAGAAAACTGGATGTGATTTTTAGGTCATCATCTGCCATATGGAATATTTCTGTAAATGCAAGAGATTGGGGGATTCAATTGCGTTTGTTAATTGTATATACTTGTAACTTCTGATCTGATTGAGAATTCCCTTCTGTGCCCTCACCATGCTCTATGCACAGCTGTGGCACAGGCTTTATCCAAGACTTCTCAGCTTCCCACAGAAAGCCCTGAATGCTTTATGGTCTGGGACTATGAATTCATCTCCATATTCCCTGGCATTCAGCCCAGTTGATGAGACACAGTGGCACTCAATTCGGAAATGTTCATTGAATGAATAATAACAGCTACATTTATAGAAAGCTTACTATGTGTCAGGCATTGTCCTAAACACCCTCCATGTATGTTTATTCATCTTGGATCCCAAAGAATCTAGGACACATGTTTGGCACAAAGTGATCATTTGCTGAATATTTACTAAATAAAATAATGCATCATTTAGACCTACCTATCTTATTTCTTTCTCAAAACTAGTAAAAGACTGAATAAACATTAACTCTTTTCATTCTCACAATAACCATATAAGGAAGGCATCATAATTATCCTCACTTTGAAAATGAGAAAACTGAGGTCAGAGCATGTGTAGAAGTCTGATTTGGAATCAAGACACTGCTGCGAGAGAAGCTGTACCTCCGTCACGACTCTACGCTGCCCCTCATGTTGGGTAAGTAAACCATTTATGAGTGCCACTCTAATGCAGCTCTTCAGCCTTTTACTAGTTTTGAGAAAGAAATAAGATAGGTAGGTCTAAAGGATGCATTATTTTATTTAGTAAACATTCAGCAAATGATCACTTTGTGCCAGACATGTGTCCTAGATTCTTTGGGATCCAAGATGAATAAACATCGTTTCTCAGTCAATGAACAAAGTCTGGCCTTCTTTCCAATCTGTCCCCACAAGCAACGTAACCTGTTCTCTATTATTGTGTCTGAAGGAGAAGGAAGTCATCAGCCAGAGGCCAGCCTCCCGGAACCAGCGGATCACCTTGACAGCAGCAGACTGGAAGAATAGGTCTCAAAGACACAGTTAAGGAGGCCACCAATACCCAGGGCAACAAGTTGGAGAAAATGTTATTCTCCCAGCAGCTGGTCCTGAATTGCTCTTAGGGAGACAGTTTTCTTCGGAGGAGCTGAGTCCTTGAGGTCTGGATGTCAGCTACCGCTAATTGCCATAAAGGAGAGCTGAAGAGGACAATAAAAACTTGCAGCGCTCAGGAAAGCGATCGTGGAGAAATGAAAATGAGGAGGGACGGCAGGAGGGGAAAGAAGAAACCCAGGATAATATAATTTGGATATTTGTCCCTTCCAAATCTCAGGTTGAAATGTGATACCTGATATTGGAGGCGGGGCCTAGTAGGAGGTGTTTTGGTCACGAATGTCTTGGTTCCAGCCTTGAGGTAATGAGTGAGGTTTTGCTCTGTTACAGCTGACTGTTAAAAAGAGCCTGGCACCCTATGCCTCCTCTCTCGTGCCCTGTGATCTGCACACGCTGGATCCCGTTGGCTTTCCAGCATGAGTGGAGGCAGCCTGAGGCCCTCACCAGATGCAGATGCTGGTGCCAGGCTTCTTGTACAGTCTGTAGAACAGTGAGGCAAATAAAGCTCTTTTCTTCATAAACTACCCAGCTTCAGGTATTCCTTTATAGAAACACAAATGGACTAAGACACAGGATAATCATGAAAATAATGGTTTAGTCCTCATAATAGCCCTCTGACATAAGCACTATTATTATTCCTATTTTACAATTGAAGAAACTGAGGCACAGAAAGGTTAGGTTGAAAAAAGTGTCTGTGGTATAACCCTTCCCTGTGATTTCCTCTATCTTCCCAAAACTTTACCAAATTTCTCAAAGTTAAAGGTGAATATGACATTTGTTACCAAACCAACCTTGGGTCCACCCACCCAGCACAGCAAAGCCGAACACTGACACTGAGATTTGCAGAGAGAAAGTGAGGCATTTATTGTATGGTGCCAAGCAAGGAGAACGTAACACTGAAGACCCTAACTCCCTCATGGCTTACAGGCAGAGGTACATTTTAGAAGAGCAAAAGTAACAGGAAAATTATAAATCAATACATGGAGGTTGTATATTGGTTTGACCCCAAAAGGCAAGGTATCTTGAAATGGGGGCTTATGGGTCATAGATGGATTCAGAGATTCTTTAATTTGTAATTGGTTAAGGAATCAAAGCTTTGTCCAAAAACTTGGGATCAGCAGAAAGGAAGGTTAAGGTCTGGCCTGTGGGTGTGACTCTCTTTAGGCCCTTTAGGAAGAAACTTAGAACGAAGAACAGCAGTCAGAGTTCCGTCCTCAGTACCCCCTTATCTGAGGTCTATATGACAGTGGGTCGACATTTTCCATCTGGTGGAGGTCTGGGTTTCTGAAAAACAACTCAGAGACATATGTCAAAATGTTATCTTTAGTTTTTATAGAGAACCAAACATCTTGTGACTCTAATTTACTTGGGTGGCTATTGTTTAAGCTTATTATTATCTTTTGTTTAGCAGATTATTTTTCTATTTTTTAAGGCTAGCTAGGTGCCTGGAATTTTTCTTGAAGGGACTTAAGATTTTTTTATTTAATGTTTATGTTAGAAGCAGACTCCTAAGAGGGGTCTCTGTTCCATCTCATACTGTGGATAGATTTTTGGAAGAAAATATCAGCTCTGAGCTTCACGTGTGGGTTGATTAGGGTGAGAAGCAGCCTGTAACGTATGTAGACAAGTGTTTGGGACATGGAAGACTTAGGATGACAACATGCATGAAGCAGCAGGAATAACTGCCCCAAGAAACGCTCAGGAAAGAGAGTTACACACATGAGCTGGACCTGGTGAACTTGCTGGGAAACACAAAGGAAGTTCTCTAACTTAACAGGGATCCAAACTAAAGTAACTCTAGAGCCACTGAAAGGCTTTTCAGTGGGCACAAGAGCTCCAAAAGCTTTAAAGGAATCAGGCCAGATCCTCCCTCACCTTCCACTGTGCTCTTCACTAACATGATCTGCTTAGGTCCCGCCATCACGGAGATGTGGGTTCTTTTGTTCTCTCCCTTTTCACAATTGCCCTTCCCACACTTTGTCGAAGAAAGTGTATTTCTCACTTCTTCCCAAACTTAAGATGGTCCACTGCTCAGGGTATAAAAATCTCCAGGGACAAAAGAAACTGTTCAAAACACAGTGAACAGTCTCCATCGCAATTGAAACTGAGGTATGAGGCCATTCGCCATTGACGCTCCACCACTGTGGCAGACTTACCCCTTCTTTTCATTAATGTCACAACAGGCCTACATTTTAGGCCGCTGAATTTTTTGGACCAGATTTTATAAAAGGCTTATAATAAATGGGCTTTGTTGTTGCAAAAGGGGGCTATTCCTGATAATTGTGTGACATAGGAGTTGGCAAACTAGAGCCTTCAGGCAAACCCGCCACCCAAAAAAAGGCAAAAAACAAAACAAAACAAAACAAAAAACCGTGGTTTTTTTTAAAATAAAGCTCTATCGGAATGTAACCACACCCACTTGTTTATGTGTTGCCTACTGCGTTCGTGCTGTGACAGCAGTGCCGCGTGACTGAGACAGTGAGCATCTGGCACGCAGAGCCTGTGATACTTACTTTGCCCCTTACAGAAAACAAATCGCCAACCCTTGGTGGAACACATACTTTTTCAAGTCAGGTGTTTTCAAATTCTTTTTTCTCAACAATAAGGAAGGAGGACTAAAAGGACAGTTTATGCTGAACACCTGCTTTCCTTCTGGGAATCCGGAATTTTGGTACGTGCCCCGCAGAGGATGCTCACAAGCCCAGCCCCCAGTTAAAACCTTCGGTGCTTCCCCAGTGGACATCATTTCACACTTCTCACCACACTCCTTGAGGGAATTCAGCACATCCTGTGCAGTTCCACCAAGACGGGACTCTTGGAAGCTTGAGCCCAGTTTCCTCTGGATCTCGCCCCATGTGCCTTTTCTCCTTGCTGATTTTGCTTCGGATGCTTTCATCGTAATAAATCCTAGTTGTATGACAATATGCTGATCCTATGAGTCCTCCTAACCCATTCCCACCAGCCAGACTGGAAAACCTCATAATTCATGCAGTACTTAGAAGGGTCTTACCTCAGGAGTGGTGAATAATTAGCCCTACACTAAGCACCACTCTGCTCCAGCAAATAATTCTTAAAAGCAAGACCTGAAAGGAATTAAGCTGTTTCCAAGCAACTTAGCTGATTCCAACAGCAAAATTCAAGAATATTTATAGGTATATAATATCAAACACTCAACAAGGTAAAATATACAATGCCTAACATCCAATCAAAAGTTACCAGGCACGCAAATAAGCAGGAAAATAATGCCCATAAGATTAGATAAATCAATGAATTAAAACCATCCAGAACTGATACAAATGTCAGAATTAACAAACAAGGACATTAGAATAATTATCATTATAACTATATTCCATATGCCCAAAAAGTTAGACATGAACAATATTAGTAATATCAAAATCAAAATTCTAGAAATAAAAACTATAATGTCTGATATTTAAAAATTGCATTGGATGGGATTAATCGCAAATTAGACATCACGACAGAAACTACAATGGCAGAGCCATAGTACCAATCCAAAATGAAACACAGAGGGAAAGAGCATCAATTCATCAGGAGAATGCAGAAGTCCTAAATGTGTAAACACTTAATAACAGAGAATCAGAACACAGGAAGGCAAAACTGATAGAACTACAAGGACAAATAGGAAATCCACAGTTATAGTTGGATGTTTCAACATGCTTCTGTTAATAATTGATAAAAACAAGGAAAGAAAAAAGGATAGAAAATGTAAGAAGGATATAGGTGACTTGAAAATGATACCAAACAACCTGACCGAATTGGCATCTATGGCACATGCTACCCAACAACAGCACAATATGCATATTTTTCAAGGACACATGAAACATTGACCAGGATAGACCATATTATGAGCCACTAAAAAAATCTCAATAAAGGTAAAAGGATTCAAAACAAACAAAGTGTGTTCCCCAACCAAGTGAAATTAAATTAGAAATCAGTAACTAAAAGATCTATTTTAATATCCCCACACATATGGAAAACTAAGCAACACATTTCTAAATACTCTATACAACAAAGAATAAATTGAAAGGGAAGTTAGAAAGTATTATAAATGGAATGAAAATAAAACTACAAAATATAAAAATGTGTGGTATGTTGATAAAGTGATACTTAAGAGGAAATGTATAGCACTAAACACCTGCATTAGGAAAGAATATGGTCTCAAATCAATGACTTCAGCTTCCATCTTAAGAAACTAAAAAATCATAAGCAAATTAAATATAAAGAAAGCAAACAAAGGGAAATAATAAATATCACAATGGAAACTGATAAAATAGGAAACATAAAATTAATAAATAGAGCCAATCAATACAACCAAAATCTAGGACCTTGAGAAGACCAATAAAGTTAATACTTTTACCAGAGTGGTCAGTTAAACAAAAAAGGTGGCAAAAATTACCAATATCAAGAATCATTATAGATTCTACAGATATTAATGATATACTAAAAAAATGTTAAGAACAATTTTATGCCAATAAATTCAACAATTATGGTGAAATGGACAAAGTCCTTGAGAGACACAAACTACCAAAATTCACACAAATAAACTAAACTAAATGGCTCAATATCTGTTAAAGAAAGTGAATTTGTAGTTAAAAATCTTTACAAGAAGGAAACTTCACAACCAAATGGCTATACTGAAGAATTGCATAAAACACTTAAGGAAGAAATATTACTATTAATAATTCCACACAATTTATCCCATCAAATAGAATAGGAAGGAATACTTCACAACTCATTCTATGAGTCCAGCATTGCCCCTATAGAAAAACCAAAAAAAAAAAAAAAACACTACTTGATAAAAACTATGAACAATAACCCTCATGAATGATAATGCAAAATAAATAAATAAAATTTTAAATAAAATAAAATTTTAACAAATTGATTCCAACAATAAATATATTTGTAAATAATACTTCATGACTGTAGAGGGTAGAATTATCTCTCCAAAGAAGATATGTTCAAATTCTAACTCTTGGTACCTGTGAATGCGACCTTATTTAGAAATAGGATCCTTGCAGATGTAACCAAGTTGAGATGAGGTCATAATGGATTAGGGTAGGCCTGGTGTCCTTATAAGAAAATAGAAATTTGCACACAGAGACAGAAGACACAAGAGAAGAACAGCATGGGACAATGGAGACAGAGACTGGAATAATGCAACAACAAGCGGAAGAACACCAAGGATTGCCAGCAACCACAAGAAGCTAGGAAGAGACAAGGAAGAAGGCTGGGCACAGTGGCTCATACCTGTAATCCTAGCACTTTGGGAAGCCAAGGCGAGAGGATTCACTGAGGCCAGGAGTTCGAAACCAGCCTGAGCAACATAGCGAGACCCCGTCTCTACAAAAAACAGAAAACTTAGCTGGACGTGGTGGTGTGCATCTATGGTCCCAGCTACTCAGGAGTCTGAGCCAGGAGGATCACTTGGGCCCAGGAATCTCAGTTTGCTGTGAGCTATGATCATGGCACTGCCCTCTAGCCCAGGAAACAAAGTGAGACCCTGTAAAAAAAAGAGAGAGAGAGAGAGAGAGACAAGGAGGGATACTCCCTAGAGCCTTCAGAGAGAGCATGGTCCTAGAAATCTTGATTTCAGACTTTTAGCCTCCAGAACTATGAAAGAATAAATCACTCAGTTTGTGGTACTTTATAATGGCAGCCCTAGGAAACTAATATGATAATCAAGAGGGGTTTATCCCAGGAATACAAGTACAGGTTGATGCTTGATAATCAATTAATGTAATTCACCATATTAACACACTAAAAAAAAAAAAACCTGTAGGATCTTCTCATCTACTAGAGTTGTCCCTCGGTATATACACCAGGATTATTTCCAAGACCCCCATGGATACCAAAATCTGCACATACACAAGGCTTGCAGTTCACCCTGTGGCATCCACCGATAGGAAAACTCAGCCCTCCACATATGTGGGTTTCCGCTCTAGCAAATAGTATATTTTTTAACCACATTTGGGTGAAAAAAATCTGCGTATAAGTGGACAGTGCAGTTCAAACCCATGTTGTTCAGGAGTCAACTGTACTGATAAAAACTCTCAACACAGTAAGAATAGAACAGAATGTCTTCAGCTCCACCTTCAAAATCCTACAACTAATATCATACATAATGATGAAAGAGTGACTGCTTTCTCACTGAGACCATTAGCAAGACGGGGATGTCTATTCTCACCACAATTATTGAATATCACATTGGAAGTTCTAGTTAGTGTAGTAAGATAAGAAAAAGAAATAAAAGCCATCCATATTGAAATGAAAGAAGTAAAACTCTCCTTGTTCACAGATAATATGATCATCTATGCAGAAAATCTCATGGAATCTACACCAAAGCTAGTAGAACTAATAAGTGAGTTTAGCAACATTATGGGATACAAGATCAATATACAGAAATCAATTGTTTTTCTATACACTAGCAATAAACAATTAGAGATGGAAACAAAAATACCATTTACAATAGCGTAAAAAACATGAACTACTTAGTGATAAATCTGCCAAAAATGGGCAATATCTATATAATGAAAACTATAGAACATTGCTGAGAGAAAACTAAAGAAGACCTGACTACATGGAGAAACAGACTATGTATATGGATGGGAATACTGCATATTGCTAAGATATCAATTCTCCCCCAAACTGATGCATAGATTCAATGCAATTCCAAAGAAACTACTAGCAGGATTTTTTTGTAGAAAGCCGATTTGAAAATTCACATGAAAATGTTAAGGATCTAGAATAGACAAAACAACTTTGAAAAAGAACAAAGTTGTAAGACTGATACTATCTGATTTCAAGACTTTTTATAAAGCTACAGACAGTAACCAAAACAAGGCCATGCCGGCATAAACATAGCCAAATGGACCAAGGAAATGGCACAGAAAATTCAGAAAAGGAATATGTATGGATGGATAGACAAAGGTACGACAGCTCCTCAGTGAAAAAGATCCACATGCAAAAATTGACTTAAAAAGGATCCTATACCTAAAGGTAGAAGCCAAAACTACAAATTTCTCAGAAGAAAGCACAGGAATAAATCTTTGTGACCTTGGGTTAGGGAATGGTCTCTTAAATACAACATCAAAAGCACAAATAACAAAGGAATAAAAGATAAATTGGACTTCATCAAAATTCAAAACTCTTGTGCTGCAAGCAATACCATCAAAAAAGTGAAAAGATAATCCACAGAATGGAAGACAATATTTGCAAATCATGTATGGAATAAGGGAGCTGTATCCAGATAGTAAAAATAAGCGATTCCATTTTTGACATTTGACTGTTGGCAGTTCTCAAACCTCCCTGCCCCTATTTCCCCATATCTGGACACACCGATAAGAAACCCTGTGTGCTCGCTCTTTTGGCATTGGTAAGATTTCAAACAGCAAAAGCCCTGGCATGTGTATGGGAACACCCCCCCACTTGCTCCACCCCCTAACCACAGTAAAAGACAAGCCAATCTTCTTTGCCTATTCTCTCAAGTCATTTCTGGGTTTGCTTGGAAAGCTTCCCTGCAATCCCCACAAAGCCTGATTATGTGAGTAATGAAGCTTTTCATACCTTCTTGGTGCATGTGTGGTGTTACTAATGTTGGCAACCAAACCAAATTTTGGACTGGGGGGGTGGTCCATTTATTTTTCTTGAGGTGACCGTAACACAGAGTATATAAGGAACTCTTACAACTCAATAATAAAAAGATAAATAACACAATTTAAAAATTGCCAGAGTATCTGAATAGTCATTTCTCCAAAGAAGATTTTTATAACAAATGAAAAATAAGTACATACATGAAAAGATGTTCAACATCTTTATATGCCCCTGAGGTTTTGGGTTATTTGTTTTTGTTTGTTTATAAGTTTTTAGAGATGGGGTCTTGCTATGTTGCCCAGGGTGGAGTGCAGTGGCTACTCACAGATGTGATCATAGTACACTGTAGCCTTGAATTCCTGGCACAAGTGATCCTCCTACCTCAGCCTCCAGAGTAGCTGGGATTATAGGTGTGGCCACCATGCCCAGCTCAACATCTTTAGTCATTACGGAAATGCAAATCAAAACTACAATAAGATACCACTTCACACCCTCTAGGATGACTACAATCAAATAGACGGACAATAACAAGTCTTGGCAAGGATATGGAGAAATTGGAACTCTCATACACTGCCAGTAGGAATGTAAAATGGTACAGCTGCTTTGGAAACAGTTTGGCAGTTCCTCAAATTGTTTAAACATAGAGTTACATATGGCCCAGCAATTTCACTCCTAGGTATACATCCAAGAAAAATAAAAATATACGCCCCCACAAAAATGTGCACAGAAATATGCATAGCGCTATATTTGCAATAGCCAAAAAGTTGAAAAAATCCAAATGTCCATCACTTGCCAAGTGAATCAATAAAATGTGATTTATCCGTACAATGGAATATTATCTGGCCATAGGGAGGAATGAAGTACTGAACACATGGTCCAACATGGATGAACCTCGAAAACCTTATGCTAAGTAAGAGAAACCAGACAGAAGACCACATATGGTATGATTCCCTTTCTTATGAAATGTCCAGAATAGGCAAATCTATAGAGACAGAAAGCAAATTAGGAGTTGTCTAGGGCTGGGGGAGTGGGTACTGTGGGATGACTGCTTACCGCATATGGGGTTTCTTTTTAGAGTAACATAAATGTTCAAAAATTGACTGTGGTAGCTGCACAAATCTGTGAACATACTAACACCACTGATTGTATACTTTACGTGGGTGAGTGAGATCATCTGTCCTCATCTGCACAATGGGAATAATGAAAGCACTTAATGTTTTTGTGAGCAATGAGTTGGAAAAAAAATCTATAAAAAGCATTAACACGGTGCCTAACAAGTAGTAAACCTTCCACATCATGTCATCATCATATAATAACAAAACGATTCCCCCAGTTTGATTTTTTTAACTGCCCACTGCCTTCTAAGAATGGTGGAGCCTGATGGCCCCATCTGCTCTGCAAACCCCTTGATCAGCTTGGGTATGCTAATGCTAAATTCTTTATAATGATGGGGTGAGCAGTTGCAAAGGGAGGAAAGAGAAGAGTCAGGCTGAATGCTGACTATAAAGGGCAAAGAGAATCTTACCCCATTTTCTTCACCCCCTTGGAACAGGCCATCTGAGAAGGGTCTTGGGGAACCAGAAATGTCTAGTAGGTAGTTTTACATTTTGCTGGGAAATAGTGACTTAAACTCACTCCTCTGTCTCACCCATAAAACCTCTAAATTGACCACTTAGGTTTTTCTGTGCATCTGGGGAACATGAAGGGGAACATAAGACAGGTGCTATGTTGATGGGCTGAACTTACACGGTGTGAGAACATGTATGAGATCAGGTTCCAAGTGAAGGGTGACAAGGGACACACTGGGTCATAATAAAATAGAAAAATGTTTGCCATTGTTAAAAAAAAGTTCTGTGTTAATATTACAGCATTCTGATGAAATTTGTCCCAACCAGAAAGCCCCCCTCTAGGAGGTAGCGGTAAGGGTCTCCCCGAAGGAAACAGGTACTCCTGGTTTAAAATATCAAGAAAAAGACAGATCCTCTAACACAAACTAGGAACAAGCAGACCTTAGGCAGGCAGAGGAGAAATTCTCTCTAGACTTCAGTCTCTTAGGTGTGGATTTGAGCACTCTAACACCCTTGAAAGCATTCCAAGTGGAAGTGGAGAGATGAATTCGGCCAAAGGAAGGTGGCCTGGGACCGGGTGAGAAGACCTCTGCTAGCAGCCCCCAAACTTGAGGACAAATCAAATATACCTTTATGAGCCAAAATATAGAGCCAGGCATCATTCATTTTGAGTTTGTGATCATCAACTCCTTGTGAAAGCCTTGCCTAGGCTCAGCCCCACTGTTCCATAGGGTATCAAAGTGAGGCTCTGTTGTCCCCTGCTTGGTGTCATCACGTAAGAGGGAGCAGTGCCTCCTGGAGGCCAGCAGAATGCTGACTGTAACTGGTACAAAATTCGAAGAAAAAGTGAATCTCCATGGAGAATTACCGCAGAAAGACCAAGGAGTCCCTCCCCACACAGACACTCTCTTTGTTGCCAACAATGGCAAATTTAAATTTTATTCATTTCTCTTTTAACTACAAAGTTTAGCCCTTGCTGAACTACTTTCTTCAACTGTTTTCATATTTGTACATAAAATGAACATTTGGTTCAACCCATTCATATAATAGGTTCCAGCTATCACTGAACTAATTACTAGATTGTTTTATTGATCCGAAACTGCCAATGAGCCATCATTTTCTTAAATCCCTTCCTTTTCTCTTTTCTTTGACCACGACCATCAAAGAGTTGCCCTTCTTTCTGGCACCATGTCACCAAGGACCCCATGACAAATTTGACCGCTTACCAGCGAAGAGTAAGGAACAGCAACACCACCCCTAGAAGTGTATGCTGAGCATCAGCCAAGGTGAGGCACCACCCCCCGTGGGTCCGTGAACTTCACCTGTGGGTCTCAGCCAAATTATAAATGGCTACGTGCAGGTCATGGGATTTGTGTGTATAAAAAATTGTCAAAACCATGAATACTAAATCCTCAAATACCAAGACTCTACTGGATAGAAATCTCACTGTGATAAACTGTGTCCATCCCAAGGGAGCTTGTGTCTCCATCAGCCATGGTCATCAGTGCTTATAAGGATCCTTGTAACCACGTATCTACAGCAGCATAAGGACATGTCTATTTTGACTCTACGTTTCTCGCCATGCCTAACACAGAGATCTGTACATAGAAAAAATGTCAACCGATGTTTGTCAGATGGTGCACCCTGTTAAAGAAGGCAGATAATAAACAACTTCTAAAATTAAAATTAATTTGCCATACTAATGAAATGAACACAAACAGCACTGGAATCTAATACTGGCCAAGCATTTTTGCATGTGCTATCTAATTTATTCTCACAGGCTAACAGAAGTTAGGTGACTTTCTAAGGTTACTCAGTTAGGAAGCTGTGGAACCAGATGTAAGTCCGTGTCTCTGTAATTCTAAAGGCAGTGTTGCCTCCCAAAGAAACCATCTGAAAAGAACCCTCAACGGGAAGGAGAAAAAGTGGGGGCTGAATGGCAGATGGGGACTATGTTTCCAGTAACCTGACTTGATGAGAGGCTTGAGAAAAAACTAAAATAACTGTCACCTAAGCCCTTGACTGTCTCCAGGGATGGCATATTCAGAGTCACAAGGTGTTTTTGGAATCAGGAGTGACATTTGACAAATAACAATCGTAAATAACACTTGACTACAACCATGGAACGTGGGATGGAGAAAGGGCACCGTGTCCTTGGAGCCCTTTCCCCTCACAGCGCCTCCCCACACCCTTCAGTGCGGCTCCCTCTACCCTTCTGGTGCGGTCTTGACCCTCTTTCCTACCTCTCACCCTCAGGTATTCCGGTCACACTGCGGTGTCAGTGACGAATCTCAACACAAAGGCGCTAGTTCATGATACATCTCAAGCCCTGATGGGGAGATTCCAGAAGCATCAGTAACCCTGCAGCCTGCATGTGAAGAGCAGGGGTGGGCTAGAACCTTGCTAGGGTCAGGAAATGATCACCTGTGGATAGACACCTATTCCTAAAAAGTTGTAAGTGCTACTGCATCAAACAGACCTTTGGATGCGACTGCTTTTGTGTAAATGCTTTTGAATTATGGTTTATAAAATTCTACTATAAAATAAACATCTACAAAGGAATGACAATCTGGGAATTCTTTAAGAAGTAAAATTGACTCGACTTGATTTTACAAAGGAATTTTAAAACCGGCTTTGATTGCGTGCCTTCTATCAGATTCAAAATATGCTTTTGACAGACAACATAAGCAAAGAAGCTGAGAAAAAAGGGGAGAGAATATCAAGTGAACCCAGGGCTTTCACAGCATCACACACGCTTCACTGACACGCACAGAGAAGCAGCTTCAAACCACAGAACAGGAACAATGAGAATCAAAGGCAAAGAAAAATGAACAAATAGGATAAAGCTAGGTGTTCTTTCTGCCCCAGGAATATTTTTAGTTTATTACTTGTTGTTAACGTTTACTGTGTGCCATTATAATCCTGCGCATATGTCCTTTATGAATATTTGAATTGCCCTGTTTCTGTAAAATTTGTCAGGAGGAAGTTATTGTCATTATTATACGTGTTTAGCAGAACGCTTCCGTTGCCTACTGAATCAGGAAAAAGCCCTCAGCCTCATTCAGGGCTCTACAAAATGACTCCAACCTACTTCTCCAGCTTGATCCCCACCAGTCCCTCTGCCTGAAATGCCCCAGCTCTTCCTGCCCAAACCCTTCCCATGCTTCAAGGCCCAGATATAAAGCCAGCTGTTTCCAGAATGTCTCCAAAAGGATGATCTCCTCCCTTTTTTAATCCCCGGGCATTTTATCTACACACTCCTGTAACTGATTTATTAGAAACACCACATTTGGTCTCATACAACAGTTATTTGTGCACATCTTGTTTCCTCTTCTGCACTTTGAGCTCTTTGAGGGAAGATACCTGTCTTTGAAAACTTTGAATTACCTGGGAAAGAACTTGTCACATGGAAGGAACTGAAAAACAAAAACAACAGTAACAACAACCCTCCCATGAATGAATGAAAGCTTTAGCTCCTATAAGCATTCTTGGTGCACAGAAAGGTCAAGCAGGTGTAGAGCAGGATCTTTGGGCTGGAGAGGAAGGAGCAGTCACGGGGTGGGGCCAGAGAAAATGACTTTGCTGACGGGGGAAACAAGAGAAATATGTAGACCTAGCATTGTAACCAAAAATACCTGCCACAGTGTGAGTTCCTAGGCTAACATTAGAACAGCAATGAGTTAAATTTACTATTCTGGGTCAACAGTTTCCCTCAACATGCCTCTATTTGTAGTCCCTGTTTCCAGGGGACTACATAATAAAAATTGTTTCATTATGACTTCTGTTTAAATAAAATACTCATAAAACTTCAAGACTAAAAAGTATCTTAAAGCTCTTCTAATCTAAGGGCTCATTCTACATTTGAAACTCCTGGACGGGATCCCTGTTGAGTGGGAATCCATTCTCTGCTGGGATGTCCTGTGGCAGGCAGAATTCTAAAAATGACCCCCAAGATCCAAACCCCCTCATCCCTGGAACCTAGGAATGAGAGGAGATATCGCCCCCATGATTGTGTTGTGCTGTATAGCACAGTTGATCCTGAAAAGGGAAGATTTTCTGGATGGACCTAACCTAATCCCATGAACTCTTAAAAGCAAAGAACTTCCTCCATGTTGTGGCAGAAGGAGGCATCAGAGAGAGTCCAAGCACAAGAAGGACTCGTGGCTTTGAACATGGAGGGAACAACAAGCCAAGGAATTTAGGTGGCCTCGAGAAGCTAAGAATGACCCTGGCTCACAGCCAGCAGGAAACTGGGGCCCCCGTCCTACAGCCTCGCAGATCTGAATTCTGCCAACAACCTGAATGAGCCCAGGTTGCTCCCCCCAGAGTCTCCAGAGAAGAGCCTAGGCCAGCCAACATTTTGATTGCAGCCTGTGAAACTCTAAGCAGAGTAACTTGCTGAGCCTGTGTGGACATCTGAACAACGTAACAGTAAGGTAATAAAGGGTATTGGGTTAAACTTCTACATTTGTGGCAATTTGTGAATGTCTGTCAGCAAGCAAACACTAGTACACCTCCACTGATATGAAGGCATATCGCTCCTATCTTTGGAGAGCTTTGGCTAGTGGAAAGTTCTTTTTCCAATTCAACAAATTATTCCTTTCTAATTGATACTACTCCTATCACTTGGTTCATTTAGAGCAGATACAATCCTTCCACACGACAGTCCTTCAAGAATGAAACCTGGTTCTCATGTCGCATCCTCAGTCCCCTACAGCTTTCTTTGTATCTCAAGGCTCTGAGTGCTTTTGCCATCCTGTCCATCTATGGGCGTGGCCTCATTATGCAGGTGACCAGTAAAACGAGGCACTCAAAAAGCATACTGTGTCAATGCACCCCTTGCATCCCTGTATATCTTAGGCCAGCATTACCAACTTCCTCCAGCTTGCAGCCTAGGTCCATTGCACACGGATGACTTGTCTTGCAGGATGGATTACCTGCCAGCTTCCGGAGGGAAACTGCCTTGAGATCTCTGGCTCAGCCATTGTTCCACCATGACTGGTAGGAAAAAATGAACAAAAAGAAGTCTGACTTTTTCAATTCCAGGCCCCTACGTGGCATTCAACTAAATGTATCTGTGGTTTATGAAGTTTACAAAGTTTACAAAGTTTATCCATTCTGATAAATGATGGAATAACCAGTAGTGGATTGGTCCTCCCACTGAAACAGCAATAAAACTAGGAAAAATGTATATGAAAAACTCTTTCCAGACATTGAACAAAAAGAGCACCAAACTGTAATCCTCAAGGAAAGGAAATACAGGGGTGTGGACCAGCCAGGGCCCGACGTAGAAAGGGGCCAGATTCAGAGCTAAGAAGTGATAAATTAATAACTGGAACACAGGGTGAGACTCAGGATTGCCAGGCTTCCTGCCTGGAGGCACTTTTCAGACTCCAGTGCAGGAAGATGGAGCCTAAGCAAAGTACAGTATCTTGTCCGAGCTGAGGAGACAGAGATAAGAGTTAGGCAGTATTTGCAGACGTTGGGTCCCCAGAGGAGGGATCAGCACAGACAATGAGCTCCACAAATCTGCATAAGGAGTGCCCTTATGTCTTTGGCTGAACATTAAGTTGTGCACGTCTACAACATCTCCCAGAGAATAGTTCTGAGAGATATAGGAGTTCCTGATGCTCGGAGTGGATAGGACGTGCTGAAAATTCCAGGCATTCAATCGAGATCCTGAAAAGTCCATATCTTGGGAGTAGTGCTACTCTATCTTTAGAGTTAGATCTATTCTAGGCCCACCTGCAGTGGGTTGAACAGTGGTCCCCAAAAATACATCTATGTCCAAACCTTCAAATCCTATGAATGTGACTTCATTTGGAAAGAGTGTTTCTGTAGGTGTAATTAAGTTTAAAATTTTCAGATGAGATCACCCTGGAATATTGGGTCAGCCCTAAATCTAATGACAAGCGTCCTTACAAGAAACAGAAAAGGAGAAGACACAAACACAGAGGAGAAAGCATTATGAAGATGAGGGCAGTGCTTGGAGTTATGCGTCCACAAGCCTAGGGACATCAGAGGCGAGGAAAGACTGTTCCCTGGAAACTTCCAAGGTGCACAGCCCTGCCAACAGCTTAATTTTGGACTTTTGGCCTCCAGAAGAGTAAGAGAATAAATTTTTGTTGTTTTATGTCATAAACTTTGTGGTAATTTATTAAGGCAGCCTGAGGAAACTCATACACCACCCTAACAAAACTGAAAATCACACATCAAGGTGATCAGGCTGACTCGCTAGTAAATATGCTGCCTGCCAAAATGGAACTTGATCTTTAACAGAAGACAATGACGTGCAGACTGTCAACCATGTAACACTCACTATGTCCTGCACACAGTGAAAAATGTTTAAAAACCAGACATGCATAACCAAAAGGAAGGAGGGAGGGAGGGAGGAAGGGAGGAAGGAAGGAAGGAAGGAGGAAGGGAAAAAAGAAAGAAACAGAAAGAGAAGGATATCTAGACATAAAAGACATGTTCAACTTTTCAGACAAGACTTCAAAACACCTATTATACATATACTATTATTTAAGAATT
>NW_012149841.1:8590698-8606002 GCF_000956105.1 Propithecus coquereli | reverse complement strand
TTGGACTTTTGGCCTCCAGAAGAGTAAGAGAATAAATTTTTGTTGTTTTATGTCATAAACTTTGTGGTAATTTATTAAGGCAGCCTGAGGAAACTAATACACCACCCTAACAAAACTGAAAATCACACATCAAGGTGGTCAGGCTGACTCGCTAGTAAATATGCTGCCTGCCAAAATGGAACTTGATCTTTAACAGAAGACAATGACATGCAGACTGTCAACCATGTAACATTCACTATGTCCTGCACACAGTGAAAAATGTTTAAAAACCAGACATGCATAACCAAAAGGAAGGAGGGAGGGAGGGAGGGAGGAAGGAAGGAAGGAAGGAGGAAGGGAAAAAAGAAAGAAACAGAAAGAGAAGGATATCTAGAGATAAAAGACATGTTCAACTTTTCAAACAAGACTTCAAAACACCTATTATACATATACTATTATTTAAGAATTTAAAGAAGAAACACACAATGAATGAACAAAGACTCTTAGTAGAAAAATGAAAGCAATAATAGAAAACCCAATGGAGGCTGAGCGTAGTAGCTCACGCCTGTAATCCTAGCACTTTGGGAGGCCGAGGTGGGAGGATCGCTTGAAATCAGGAGTTTGAGACCAGCCTGAGCAAAAGCAAGACCCTGTTGTTTCTACATAAAATAGAAAAAATTAGCCAGGCATGCTGGTGAACACCTATAGCCCCAGCTACTCAGGAGGCTGAGGCAGGAGGATCGCTTGAGCCCATGAGTTTGAGGTTTCAGTGAGGTGATGACGCCACTGCACTCTAGCCCAGGCAAAAGAGGGAGACCCTGTTTCAAAATTAAAAAAAAAAAGAAAAGAAAAGAAAACCCAATGGAAATTCTATAACTGAAAAGTACAGTACCTGAAATTGCAAATTTCTGAATTTATACACATTTCTCATTTAAGAAGAAGCATACACTTTGGAAATACCATATTGGAATATTGTATTGGAAATATCATAAGGCTTGGCATTCAAATGCTAGCTTCAAAACTTATTGGCCATGGAATTTGGGGCAAGTTACCATGGTAGAAAATGTATGTTTTTTCCTGACCTGAACAGCATCCCACTCCCCCACCCACGGCTCCTGACTTTACTTCCTGTTCCCACCATAACCAACGTTTCAAATGAAAGTAACCATCATCTCAGAAGCCCCATATTCCATTCCACAGTACTTGTTTCCGTGCTGGGACAATTAGAGTCTTTCACATGGAATTTTTTTTTTCTGCATATTATGGGGGTACAAATGTTTAGGTTACATTGCCTTGCCCTCCCCCAGTCAGAGCTTCAAGTGTTTTCATCCCCCAAATGGTGCGCATCGCATTCATTATGATGTATATACCCATCCCCTCTGCCCCCCTCCCATCTGCCTGACGCCCAATAAATGTTATTCCTGTATGTGCACTTAGGTGTTGGTCAGTGAAACCAATTTGCTGATAAGTACATGTGGTGCTTGTTTTTCCATTCTTGGGATACTTCACTTAGTAGAACGCGTTCAGCTCTATCTAGGAAAATACAAGAGGTACTATATCACCATTGTTTCTTATAGCTGAATAGTACTCCATGGTGTACACATACCACATTTTATTAATCCACTCATGTATTGATGGACACTTGGGTTGTTTCCACATCTTTGCAGTTGTGAATTGTGCTGCTATAAACATTCGGGTGCAGGTGTCTTTCTTATACAGTATCATTTGCTCTTTTGGGTAGATGTCTAGTAATGGGATTGCTGGATCAAATGGTAGATCTACTTGTATCTCTTGAGGGTATCTCCATATTGCTTTCCACAGAGGTTGCACTAGTTTGCAGTCCCACCAGCAGTGTATGAGTGTTCCTGTCTCTCCTCATCCATGCCAACATTTATTGTTTTGAGACTTTTTGATAAAGGCCATTCTCACTGGAGATAAGTGATATCTCATTGTGGTTTTGATTTGCATTTCCCTGATGATTAGGCATGGTGAGCACTTTTTCGTATGTTTGTTGGCCATTATTCTGTTTTCTTTTGAAAAGTTTCTGTTCATGTCCTTTGCCCACTTTTTCATAGGGTTGTTTGATTTTTTCTTGCTGATTTTCCTGAGTTCTAAATAGATTCTAGTCATCAGCCCTTTATCGGATGTAGCATATGAAAATTTTCTCCCATTCTGTAGGTGGTCCGTTTGCTCTCATGACAGTTTCTTTGGCTGTGCAGAAGCTTTTTAATTTGATCAGGTCCCATTTATTTATTTTGGTTGGTGCTGTGATTGCCTTTGGGGTCTTTTTCACAAATTCTTTGCCTAGGCCAATGTCTGTAAGAGTTTTTCCAACATTTTCTTCTAGAATTCTAATAGTTTCACACCTTAGGTTTAAGTCTGTTACCCAGCATGAGCTGATTTTTGTGAGAGGTGAAAGGTGTGGATCCTGTTTCAGTCGTCTATATGCACTTGGAATTTTTAAATAGAACTAAGAATAGAAGCCAGTTTCTCTCCATCAGAGATTCTTCTATGCCTAATTACATGATGCTCTTCTATCAGGCTACTGATAGACCTTATTCCAACTCTTCAATAGGGATTTTTTAAGTTGATCTACTCTGTGTTAAAAAAAAATTAATTTGCAGAATTTGAAGAGGGTTTGGAGTAAATGTTTTTACATTACCTCTTTTTGCAGTGGGGATAGTGAAGCACTCAAAGAACAAGTAGTTCTCTTTGATTGTTTCTTTCATTTTTCTATCAGACACATCATGCTCCCACTCATTGTTCCCCCAAATGTCCATTCTGTCATGCATCTATGTCTTTGCTTAAGCTCTTCTTCCATCTAGAACTCCTTTCCTTCTCTTCTCCTCTTATCAAAATTCCACCTGTACCTTTAATGCTCAGTCTAGAGATCATCTCCGTGCAGCTTTCCCTGGTCCTTCCAAGAGAGAGTGATTCTCTTCCTCATCTCTCTACTGTTCAATTTTTTAAACTTCTTTCAGAGCATGTATTATCATTATTACTTTTATTAAAGTACATTCTGTTGCTGTCTACCTTCTCCCCTGGAGTGTGAGCTTTGAAGGAGCAAGAATTGCATCTTTATTCATCTTTGAAACACTCACTGATCCTGACTAGTGAAGCTTTGCACATATGAAGATTAATCAATATTTATTGAATTCAATCAAATTTTACATTACTAGAGACTAATCTCAAAAAAATTTGTAATCTGTGTACATATTAGAACTATAAAGAAAGGTTAAGAGAACTGAGATTTCTTTTCTGGGTAGAGAGAAAAAAATCAATAAAGTTCTGGCTTTGAATGTAACTGGCTCGTAGTAGGTAGATAATTAACACTTGTTAAGCTGAATGGCATGATCAGGATAACAGCTAGTAATCAGAATTAATGACTTATAGATAAGGAACCTGAGGTTCAGAGAGGTTGAGAAAATTTCCTCAAGTCACAAAGCAGGTAGTGGCAGAGCTCCCTTTCTATGAGCTAAACTCCTTCCCATTAATACTCTTTCCGTTGTACTCCAGTAAAACCCAGTCTTTGCAACATTAACTTTCATTGATTCTCCCTCCAACTCCAATAGAACACCTGGTATCTTTATGAGAAAGCTCCTCTTTAATCTCACTTGTCACACCACTCTGAAGGTACTCAGGGAAAACTCAGCTTGCCAAACTTGAATATAAGGTGCATGGAGCTACATGGAGAGCTATTTTCCACTGAATTCCATTAGTCATAGCCAAGGTTGGGGGAGAAAGTTTTCATTTTTATGAGTCACTGTTTATCTGTCTATAAATTTAGTAATGAAATGCCTATGCCACAGGGATGTGAAGAAATTTCATTTTTGCTTATAAAATCCTTGAGGCATATTTGGATACAAAATGCAATAACACTATAAAATATTGCCCTGATATTGCTATCACCAAGCCTGGAACTCATTTCTGCCTTATGAGAAGCAAAGAAGAAGATTTATGGGAAAGGTGAGGAGACAGCATTTCCCAAGTATTTAAACGAGGTTTTTCTTTAAATAGTCATTGTCTGCTAGTGTCCTGTTGTTTGGAACTGACAAAGAATATTTGTCAGTGGCTCTAGAAACTTTCTATTTATTGGTAGTCAGGGCAATACCTTAATAAGAGTAAAAACAGCTACAATTTATTAAACCTCACTATAAGACCACTTTCAACCATTATTACCTTAAATCCTCACAATATATTTGCAGAATACTTATTAGTAGTAGTTTATAGATTTTAAAAAATGGAGTTTCAGAGAGGGTGAGCAAATTTCCTCAAGTCACACAGCAAGTAGTGGCTGAGCTGGGATTCACAACCAGATCTTTATGACTCCAAAAGCTTTTGCTTTTTCTGCTACTTGTGTACAAAAGACTAAGTAACGTAGATCCAAAATCTGCTATTCATAGTCGGACTCTTCATTCTTATCCTTGAAACATCTGGCAACTCCTCATTGTCTTCAGAAAAAAGTTTAAAAATAAATACAGATAGAATTCTCCAAGTACATGGTATAGATGCTTCTGGAAGCCACTCCTGACTTAGGCTCAAGTGCTTTGTGAATAAGTGTAGGCCTGTAATTGTAACCCAAAGAGACAAACTTAGAAGCTAAGTGTGGGCCCCCTCAACTATACAAAACCCTGGAGGTAATGGGGTCACCCTCTCTCTTGTCCCTTTTAAAACTCTGCTAAATAAGAGTAAAGGAATGACGCTATAAACCCACAAGGGCAAACTGATTAGGACAGGAGACAGCAACATGTAAAATATTTCAAAAAATCGAGAGGCACACGCAGATGGAGGAGTGGTGATTGGCTCAGCAGAGTGCAGAACTTTTGGAAAATCTCCCAGAGGAGTCAAGGATGGAGCACGTGGATGTGGACAGAGATCTGCTGAAAGACTCCTGGTCCGGCCCCTAGTACCCCCTAGAAACCCTAAGCAGCCAGGCAAAGACCACCTCACCCCACACAATCCCCATGAGAAATCTTGAAAGTGGTTCTCTGAAGAAATTAAACCATAAAGCCTTTGTATTTGGAAACAACCGGCAGAGTTAAGACAAGAATGAAGCATGGGGCTAAAAACAGAAATAATAAGAGACCGCCACCCTCCCAGCCTTTTCCCCTGCCCTGTTTCCAAAACCCTGGCAGCCTGGTAAACAAGCAAGGGGCTATGATTGGAAGGAAACTGAATAACCTCAGAGGAAAGACTTCCAAGTATTGACTTCGGGAGGCTTCCCAACAGAAGGGACAACTTGCTGCCAGACCACTCGACAGGGAGGCTTATCAGAAGAACAATTATGTCCACTTAGAGGTCTAGTTTATAATCACTGAATTCTTAATTAGTTGATTCTTAAATAGGCAGGAAAATAATCATTAGACATATAAAAATGTTCTGTAATGTGAAAGATGGAGACCAAAATAAGATAGTAAGAATCTGGAAGATAAAGAAGAAATAAGAAATTAAAAATAGGCTTTTTTAAAAACAATGATTATTCTATTCAGAAAGAGAATATAATGCTTCCTGTTCACAAGAACAAGATGCTACGGGAAGATAAAATTCAGAAAACAGGAAAGAATGTTGCTGAAACTTAATAGCCAAAAATTTTCAACTCAATAAAACTCTCGAAAGATAAAGTTGCGGGAATTATTTGGAAAGTAGATCTGAAAGATAAAGAGGAGAGGAGGACAAGAAAATTGGATAGTCAATTCAAGACATACAACACCTAATTGGAGAGAAAGAGAGAAGGGAAAAATTTATCAAAGAAATGATACAGGAAATTTTCCCATAAATGAAGCACATGAGTCAAGATTATAAGGGCCCACCATGTACCCCAGCACAGTAAGTGAAAACAGCATATTAAATTATATCAAACTGATATCCAGAAGCCCAGGGATTAGTGGATGCTCTTCCAATCTTGCAGAAAGAGAAAAGTAATTCATATTCAAAGAACAAGAATCAAGATGGCATAAGATTTATGGTCCTCGTCCACAGTGATGCAATGCCTTCAAAAGTAAAAGTGAAAATTATTTTAACCTAAAATTTTCTATCCAGCCAATCTATTCATCAAAGAGAAGGCTACATTAAGTCTATTTCTTAATATGCAAAGATCAAAATATGTTTCTCCCAAGCATTATTGGCAAGAAGCTATTGGCAGCTGTGCTCTTGCGAAGAAGCATGGCAGACACAACTAGCTACACATCAAGAATCATAATCTCCCTTCTATCCAAGAATTTTTCTTGGGCACCTGCTACCCAGCCAGAAACTACTTTTCCCAGCTCCCTTTGTGTCTAGGTTTGACCATGCAACTGGGTGTAGTCATATCTCACAATAGGACGGGGGCAGAAGTGTTATTTGTTATTTCTGGGCCAAAGTGGTTAAGAAGCAGAGGTATCTCCCATGTCCTCTCTTTCCCCATTCTCCAGCTGAAGGCAGAGGACTCCAATGCCCTAGGGGATTATGGAGTCATAAAATAGAAGGGGAGAGCAAAGAAATGTGTGTGGGAAATAAAATGTTATTGTGTTGTGTCTCTGGCATGCTGGGGTTTATTTATGACAGCAGCACCCTAACGTGGTGGCTAGTCTAAAAGACGGATGCCAACCAGCTCCTGCCTCCCTCCATCCACACCTTGCTCCTCACATCAAGAGAGGATGTGTGATTCCGTTCCCTGCAATCTGTGCTTGCCCTAATGATTTTCTTGAAAAGTAGAATGTAGCAAAAATGATGTTCTAGGACTTCCAAAGCTAGACCATAAAAAGCCTTGCAGATTCCCCCTGGGCCTCTCAAAAGGTTCATTCTTGAGATGCTCCTACACAGAACCCAAACGCCATGCTGTGAAAAGTACATGACACATGGAGAGGCCATGTATAGTTTCCAGTTGACTGCTCGAGCTGAGCTCCCAGCCAGCAGCCAGCACTGTCCACCAGCTGTGTGACTGAGCCACTGTCATTCTGCAGAACAATCAAGCCCCATGATAAAACCAGACATGCCAGCACCCTAGTCACGACCACGTAGTGTAGAAAAACAATCCAGTTAACCCACTAAATGGTGGCGATAAGAAATTGTTTTATGTTACTGAGTTTTAGGGGTGGTTTATGATGCAGCAATAGATAACTAGAACACTTACATAATATGGAAAGGTAGCAAATCAAGAAAAGGAAGACATGAAGTCTGAGAAATCAGAACAAGCTCTATGTAGAGCCCCAGGATGAGAGCGGTACAGCAGACCCAGACAATCACTGGGCACCTCTGGAATGGAAAAGCAGGGATCTCAGGAGAGAAAGCTTTAGGAGACACATGGATTTGATGAGTTATCTGGCACATTTGAACATTTGGAGGAAATATCACGAGGCATATGACATTAAATGGAATGTATGGAAAAATAAGAATAAATGCATAGACAACCAAGCAAATGAAAAATGAGGCGATTATTTGTCCCAGGAAAATAAGAATTAAATGAGAAAGTAAATGTAATAATCATAAACAACTTGGTTCATAAATAATCAAAATGTACATAGTTACAATAAGGCAAATGCTGCTGAATTAGAAACTATGAGACAAGATTGAGAGGATCGGGCAGAGCATAAGGAGGGGAGGGATGCGAAGCAGCTCAAGAGATAACGTGTCAAACCGGTGCATTACTGAATGGCAGTGCAAATACATTAGTGAGCAATGGAGAGGCAAATGTCAGAAGAAATATCAAAAGGAGTTAAGAGTAGTTGTCTCTGGGAAGACGAACCAAGCGTGGGGAGGGTTGGGACGGGGCTACCACTTCCATTGTAAGCAGAACAGGTGTATAGACGCTTCGCGCCTCACCGCCTGTTTACGTCTCAGCTCTACCACTTCTAAGCTCTCTGAGCTCAGGCAACCAAATCGAGCTCTTTGTACCCCAGTGTCCCATCTGTCAGAGACAATAATAGTAAGTTGTTGTGATTATTAAAGGAGTTCACAGGTATAAAGCATTTAGAACCATACCTGACACACGGAAGTACCTGCTATGTGTTTGCTATCATCATGGCAAGCCTTTTAGCCCCATTTGATTTTAATCCATGTGCAAGGATTACTCTGAGAAAAATCAAAATTAATTTAAAAAAGAAAAAATTCTACAATACATCTAGAGATTAGAGATTTGCCGCTTGCCAGGGTTTCTCATATTTGAGACTATGAGTGTAGGTCCACAAGAAAAAAAGTCTGACGCAATTTCTTCATTTTTAAATGGGCATAATAATGTCTCGCCAGCCAGCAAGGAGAATCAACTACATTAACACGTAGGAAGTGACTAAAACAACTCCAGGCATGGGATAAGGGTGCAACAAATATAAGTGCTCATCCCATTACTCAAATTACAGAACATTTTATCAACAAAAAATATAATCGGTGAAGAAAAGTTAAAAGCATTAGGATTATTTGGCAAGGATAAGAAAATTTGAGAGAGAGAATTAATAGCTGTTAAATTCTCTGTGTCGAGATGGTGGCCAACTGCTCTCCATCTTCAGGGAGGGGGACACAAGGAACCACTGCAGGTTTGAGGTCAGGAAGACTTTGGTCTTAGGAAGGAACATTAAACATAAAAATGGATCATGGGAGGAGGCATCGAAAGTCCCTTCTTGGGAAGTTTTAAAAGCAGACTTTGGTTCCACCATTTAGGATGACTTTCCACTGCTGCTGGAAACACAGCGGTGCTGGGCTGTGAGATCTTTGGGTATCAGAATCTGTGACTCGCTGAACATGAGCATTTGGCCAGGTATGCAGGGCTTCCAAGGGCAGGTGCCAACCCTGGGTCTTCAAGAGGAGTCCCACAGACATGCCACAGTCAGCCATTCAGGACCTTGGCCCAAGCCCCACTGTATGCTCCCAGTTTCCCTTCACTCCTCGTCTTCTCTCCAGTTTGATCCCCTAATTCCATGCCCCGACTTTGGTCCCTGCCTCCTACACTTCCTAGACATGGCTCTGTCCATTAGATCCCTCTGGGCCCCAAGACCTTGGCACTTCTTTGTGACTTGCCACATATTCAAGGGGAGGCTTTTGCACTTCAGCTAGTAGGCTAGATCATTAGAAGGTGAAACGAGGGAAATTTTCAAGTCAGCAGTAAAACAAATGAATACGTAAAAGGATATGTGTTTTCTGGAGACCATTGACTTAGCTGAGAAATAAGTGAGCTGAAGTGGAATTTGAAAGTCCCTATAAACAAACCTTCTCAGAGGTAGATTGCACCTCTAGATGCAGTAAATGAAGAGGGATTAGAAGTTAGACTCCAGTTCTATTTCTAGCCCAGCACTAATTCTGTCTCTCTCCCTATACTTCCCTCCAGGTTCTCCACCCTGCCCCATCCCTCACCCCCGGGAGAGTTGATTTGGTCACACAATGGGTCATTGTCCATCCAGAACACTGATTAGTCATGGACGCCATGTAAGAGAGCATGTGAATGGATGTGGACATTTCTCTTCCCACCCCTTCCAAGTGGCTGGCTGTGTGGACCGACTCAGGATCTGAGAGACTCAGACTGTGAGAGGAGCCACAGGGTTGGGGTGTACGTTATGAACAAACAGGTAACAGATAAGCAAGATCCCTATTCTATTAGGGATGTGTCATTTTTGGGGACTCAAGATGAAGTTGCTGTAAATCAAGGCACATGTGTGGAATCTGAAGGCCTGTGTCTCGGGCACTATGGTTCAAAGCATCAGCTGTGTCAGAGGCAGAGGTAGATCTGCAGTGAGGGTCTAGAACGCTTCAGAATTCGTATATTTGCAGAACGCTTATTTAGGAAAGGACTGTTAAAAGCAGGAGAAATAGATCTGATTCTGAAAACAGATTCTGGGTCCTCTAGTCAAAACAAGAAAAGAAAGAAGAAAGGAAAGCGGGTACACTCTCATCCAGGAAACATCTATCCTGCCCATGATAAAGGAAAAATGAGGACAACTTTAGCAGCAAGCCAAAATTTTTAAACAAATTTGGGCCAGTCTGAGGAAAAGTAGGGTAATGAGAGAGATGGAGCACTAGAAACATAACGCAGTGCTGCAAAAAATAGAGGAGAAAGAAAGAAAAGCTTGCAGTGACATTAAAGTAGAATAAGATAGAGTCAGCACAACTAAAGAGCTGAGAAAAGGCAAGATTTTGGAGAAGAGTGTATCACATGGATCAATCGTTTCCCCCAGAGCCCTGAGAGCTCAGATTATGGGAGCGACAACTGCTTTCAATTCGGATACCTATTGAGGACAGGGATCCTTTGTGTACCCCTGTATTACAAGACTTGAAATTATAATTGCTGGTTTACAGGTCTAGACGCTAGAGGGGTACTTAATAAAGGTATTCAATGAATGTTTGTTAAGTGAACAAATATATAAAAGGCTTCCATTTTGAACTTCTGAATCCTTTATATCTAAATTTGAGACTAACATAAAAATCAAATGCAGTTAAAAATTGCATTATTAATTCTGAAATGGTTTGTGAAAATTAGCGTGTTTACCGATCACATAGCACGGTGTACTTAGAAATCTCAAGCCTACTGATGATCTAAAACCAATTTCCGACATTAACCACACAGTCTTCCGTGATATTCTCTGGGTAGGTATAAGCGAAACTATAGCCAGAGCCACATGAGTCATTGAAATAATTGAAGATCTTTTCAAACACTGTACATTTGGGTAGAATTCACATGTAAATTGTGGATGTTAATCACTTTATTAACAAGGTACTATTTTGAGTATGTGTTTTAACTAGGAGTTATTTTAAAAATATCCCAGAGCAAAATAAAATTGCTCATTTTCAGAGGTTTAAATCTCTCACAGGTATATCTTGGGGCAGCATAATTGGGGAAAAAAAAAAAAGCTATTTTCAACTCTCTAACTAAAAAGATATGGACTAGAATGTTCCACTGTAACTCCCATACTAATATCTCCTGCCAACATATAGAATGGCCCATTAGATTCACAACAGTTTAGAGAAAGGATACATTTAACACTACCAAGTAGAGTGTTGTTAAAAAATTAATCTAACACATTGAGCCCTCCTCCCCTAAGGATACACCGTATAAACTCTGGCTTGCAGTATACCTTTACCAATGGAAAGAAAAGGACATTTTCATACATAACACATTCCATAAGTCTCTTCAATTCTCCATCATTTTCTGATTTTTTAAGGGAACCTAACAAAAGTATTTCATATCAAGACTTTTCTTATATTTCAGAGTACCAGTTTTCATGCACACTTGAAGAAATTGATAATAACCTACTTCATTTGCAGAAAATATACCATAGCTTATAACTTCAAGTTTATTTCCTTAACTGCAGCGTTTAGGCAATCAAAGATTCTTCCTCTAGAGAAATTTGTAAGAAAGATGACTATTTTAACACAAGGAAAATCAAATATCAAATTTGCTTAATAAAGTGAGATGCTTCAATGAACCCACAAAAGAAAATGTACTCTAAAAATGCCATCATTTGATTAATACAGGAGTCCTCAAATTCCATAGGATAAAACTTAATAGTCTTTAGGTGATGTATTTTTATTTCCTTGATTCAAAATTCTGAAATACCTAAAAAAAACACAGATGACTTTAAGAAGTCCTTTGGTTTACCTCCTTGACTCCTGGCAAGTTAATGTCCTAATTATTCTATAAATATAGATCTAAAACTGGATATGACAATGATTTCAGATAATCAATTACTTTTTTAATTCTAGCATTTAGATTTAAAAAATAATAACCTGTCCCATGACATGTTATATCCTTTAAAAGAGCACATGAATTTTAAATTAAATACAACGTTACCAACAAAGGAATATTCTGATTACTTAGGTCAAATTTATTTGACAAATATCAATCGTATGATTGCCTTATTAAGTGCTTATAATTCTTTATGATTATTAAAGCATTGATTTCAAGTAGCAGTATCTATATTCATAAGACAGTATTGCTGATTTCTCTTGGTTTGGTGAGTTCCATGAAATACTACATTTACTTCCTTTTTTTTTAGTTAAAAATAATTTTTTTGCTTTTTGTGCTGAACTACTAGATTGAGTGATATTTGTTAAGCGTTGCATTTTACAGACATAGCCTGACTTGACACCGATATATATTTCTTTTTATGACAGATAGATACATATATCATAAAATCACAGACTGTGGAGTCAGAATGGATCTTAGACATTATATTCACATTTTGGGAGAAGTATACCATCCAGAGAAACATGAATATAGAAATGAATTTATTGTGGTACAATGCTTGGTTAAAACATCAAACAAAAGAGCAAGCACTAGTTCTCATAGGTTTTACATAACATTTTTACTTGATATTTAAAGTAAGATGGGCTAATTATAAAAACTTGGAAACCATGAAAGGAAAAAGGCTATACTACTCATAATCTTAAGATTTTCTTTTATACCTAGACCGAAAAAGTGCAATTCCCCCAAATACCCAACAGTAGGGAAATGTTTAAATATACTTGGGTATATTTTCTTTTGCTCTCTTTTCTATGCATTTTTTACACAGCTGATATCTTACTCCAGTATTCAAATTTTGATAGATTTGGAAGTTGTTTCCCAGAACCTTCTCCCATTCTTTATTTCCATTAAAATGTAACTCTACTCAATCCATATGACATAATATTTCTATTTGTCCAAACTTATCTACTATTGCTCTAAAGAAAGGTTTGAGCCTGGGGTGTCAATGTACATCACCCTGAAGACATTAGGAGGGAAACAAGTATCTCCCCCTCCTCACCATACTCCCACAAATAAGGTGAAAAGACAAGAATCTTTACCCCAAAGATTTCATCCATTTTTTTCTTGATTTTGTCCCTATTATACTAAATATAGTGTTATCACTGAGGTTTATGTCCATTTATAAGAAAAGACTACTCTTAATCAGAGGGACTATGTCTGCTCATTCATACAATTTCTTTTTAAATTGTAAGATATAACATGACACAAATGGCCCCACCTACCAAAAGTGTCAGGACAAGGCACGCTTATAAACAGGGGACAGTTTTGTTTTAAGTAAAAACTTTTCAAGATGACTTAATGATATTTCCCTCTTGATTCAAGTAGGATCTGTGAAAAACATTTTAAAGCTGCTTTTGTTTCTTCCCTCATTATTGCCAATGACCACCAAGAATGTTAACAAGAGAAAATTGCAAGAATACCAGGGAGTAAGATACCAGTTAGGCAAACAAGCCAAGAGAGTGGAGGGTGGGGAGTGGGGATGGAGCTGAAGAGCTAATTCACAAAAGAAGAAATACAATTGGCAAACAAACTTTTTTAATGCTCAGCCTAACTGATCATAAAATAAGTGGAAATCTAAAATATAAATTACACGTGTCTGCCTATTAAGTATTAAGTTAGCAAAAACTTTTAAATTTTTAGCTCACAATTTCCATGACACTGTTCAAACAGGTAAACTCATATTACTGGTGAAACAGCAAATAGCAGGAGTAGGAAAAATGTGAGATATAAATGTTTTGCCTATTTGATCCTGTAACCTCCCTTCTATGGGTTTATTTTAAGAAAATAATCTCAAAAGAGGAATAAAGCCATATGCACCAAAACAAACAAATAAAATCAAAATCAGTACAAGTATCCAGCAATAAGAGAATAAAGTTAAAACATTGCACATCTTCAGTGGAACATTTGGCATACCTTGAAATAATCATTGTAGATACTACCATGTAATATGTATTTTAGAAAAAAATAATAATAAAATCATGTAACATGACTCCAACCATACAAAAGATGATTCCATCACCATTTTTCCATTTACTGAATTAATTGTGATATATCATTTTTAAAAGGAAGCAATTTTAAATATAAATGGTAGGAAAATTTTTGAGCATACATGGCAAAGGTAGACACTAGCTTTCACATGCATTAAGCAGAGTTTGCCCTCACTGAATATTTACTAAACAAGACATTGGTGTTGGTACATTATAGAACCATAGACTTTTAGAGTTGGAAGAGAGATATAATAAACACCTGAAAGGTTTATTTCAAAGAAAATCCCTTTAAGGTTCACAAGAACCTCTAAGCCAACCTAACAAAAGTATTTCATATCAAGACTTTTCTTATATTTCAGAGTACCAGTTTTCATGCACACTTGAAGAAATTGATAATAACCTACTTCATTTGCAGAAAATATACCATAGCTTATAACTTCAAGTTTATTTCCTTGAACTTTGCAATGAGATAACTTCAGCGTTTAGGCAATCAAAGATTCTTCCTCTAGAGAAATTTGTAAGAAAGATGACTATTTTAACACAAGGAAAATCAAATATCAAATTTGCTTAATAAAGTGAGATGCTTCAATGAACCCACAAAAGAAAATGTACTCTAAAAATGCCATCATTTGATTAATACAGGAATCCTCAAATTCCATAGGATAAAACTTAATAGTCTTTAGGTGATGTATTTTTATTTCCTTGATTCTAAATTCTGAAATACCTAAAAAAAACACAGACAAGACTTTAAGAAGTCCTTTGGTTTACCTCCTTGACTCCTGGCAAGTTAATGTCCTAATTATTCTATAAATATAGATCTAAAACTGGATATGACAATGATTTCAGATAATCAATTACTTTTTTAATTCTAGCATTTAGATTTAAAAAATAATAACCTGTCCCATGACATGTTATATCCTTTAAAAGAGCACATGAATTTTAAATTAAATACAACGTTACCAACAAAGGAATATTCTGATTACTTAGGTCAAATTTATTTGACAAATATCAATTGTATGATTGCCTTATTAAGTGCTTATAATTCTTTATGATTATTAAAGCATTGATTTCAAGTAGCAGTATCTATATTCATAAGACAGTATTGCTGATTTCTCTTGGTTTGGTGAGTTCCATGAAATACTACATTTACTTCCTTTTTTTTTAGTTAAAAATAATTTTTTTGCTTTTTGTGCTGAACTACTAGATTGAGTGATATTTGTTAAGCGTTGCGTTTTACAGACATAGCCTGACTTGACACCGATATATATTTCTTTTTATGACAGATAGATACATATATCATAAAATCACAGACTGTGGAGTCAGAATGGATCTTAGACATTATATTCACATTTTGGGAGAAGTATACCATCCAGAGAAACATGAATATAGAAATGAATTTATTGTGGTACAATGCTTGGTTAAAACATCAAACAAAAGAGGAAGCACTAGTTCTCATAGGTTTTACATAACATTTTTACTTGATATTTAAAGTAAGATGGGCTAATTATAAAAACTTGGAAACCATGAAAGGAAAAAGGCTATACTACTCATAATCTTAAGATTTTCTTTTATACCTAGACCGAAAAAGTGCAATTCCCCCAAATACCCAACAGTAGGGAAATGTTTAAATATA
>NW_012149841.1:8568516-8589088 GCF_000956105.1 Propithecus coquereli | reverse complement strand
ATCAAAGAAATGCAAATTAATGTGAAAGAGCATTTTTCACTATTGAATTAACCACAGTTTAAAATTTTACAATACTCAGTTCTGGAAGGGAGATAACACAGTGGTCACTCTCACACGTTGCTGGTGGTAGAATGAATAGCCTAAATTAGGGTATTACTCCTCAAAAGACTTTGACATTGACCCAAAGAGGTAATCCCAAGTTTAGTGAAACAAGTCTTCAGCACAAATCACCAGTACAGCATCATTCAACATCTAGAAACACTGAATACGACTGTGTGTCCAACAGCGGGGTGATGCACACACACACTGCGGATATATACTTACTTGAAACCGTGTTACATGAGCACTACCAAAGATGCTCCCCAAAGTAGTAATACCACAAGGGAATGAGCATGCTATAATTTTAAGTGGAAAAGAAGGGCATAAAATGGTATACAAATAACATCATTACAATTCTGTTTTAAAAACACTGTGTGCATAAAACAGATAAAAAAGGAATGTATCAAAATTTTACCCATTCAAATTTTGGTGACAAGATTATGGGTAACTTTTCTTTCTCTCTCTCTCTCTCTCTCTCTCTTCTCTTTTTCTTTTGTTCCTTATCTTCTGATTAATTTTAAATGACCTTATTTCTCATTGTGATGCTTAAAGCGTTAAAACAGGAAGAATACGTGTTCCTTAATTTAAAATGTCAGGCACAAAATGCATAAGCAGGTTTGCACCTTGGAAGAGGTTACCATAAAATTAATTAATAATAATATCAATATCTCTCAATGAATATTAAGCTTCTAACTTTCTAAAGTATTTTTTTAATCTTCCAAGTCCCCATAGTCTGAAAACATCTCTCTAATGTTAATGAAGTAATTTTTTTTTTTTTTTTTTTAACAGATGGAGGTCTCTCTATGTTGCTCAAAATGGACTCAAACTCCTGGGCTCAAGGGATGCTCCTGCCTCGGCCACCTGAGTAGCTGGAACTACAGGCTCCTGTCACCATGCCCAGCTATTTTGTCATCTTTTTAAATTCAACAAATACACTGAGCATCTCTTATAGCAAATGCTGTAGCGTATAGAGAATCGTTCCTGAAGTTGAGTTGCTCACAGTCTGGAGGAAGCAAATGAAGAAACAGACACTGGTGACAACAACTACAGAGGTGGGACGTGGGAGGGACTAAACCTGTCCAGGGCAGCAGGGACAGCTGAGCCTGGGCTTGAAGTGGGAGTGGGAGTTTGACAGCTGGAGAAGAGGAGGATGTGATGTGTTCATCCTTTCACAACTCTAAAGCTTAACAAAGAGGAATTAGCAGGACCGATGCCCAGCTGGAGGCTGGGGCATGGTGTGCACGCAGAAGGGAGTGGGGACACAGCAGAAATGTGGGGTCCAAAATCAAGTGACATCCGGTTCAACTGTCAAGGCTGAGATTAGAATCCAGATCTGACCAACAACTCGGGGCTTTCTCCACCAACCTGGGGCAGGGGAGGATTAAATTGGAATTTTTTTAAAAAACATCTGGATTTATGTCTCATCTCTATGAAGATTACCTCGGTGAGCCAGCTGCTTATCTGAAAATCACCTTCCTCCAAGGTTATAAGGAACTAATGAAATAATGGATCTGATCTTAAAATCCTTTGTGAACTCTAGACATACAAGGCATGATTAACACTCTTCTCCCTACTGCTGTAGGGAACCACATCCTTCATTTTGAAAGTTATATAGCCATGGCAAATTTTCCTGCGGCATCATGGTTCTCAAACTTTGCTGTACTTTAGAAACAACTGGAGAGATTTTAAAACTTCTGCTGCCCAGGTGCACCCTTACCCATTAAATCAGAAACTCTGGAGGTGTGGTCCGGGCATGGGGCCATTTAAAACTTCCCCAAGTAAGTCTCATGTTCAGCCAAGGTTGAGTACTAGTGCTTGAGCACCTTGCTACTCAAAGTGTGGTCCAAGGACCACCAGCACCAGCATCACCTGGTCTTGGTAGAAATGCAGAATCTCAGGCCCCACTGAGACCTGCTGTGTGAGAATCTTCAGTTTAACAAGTTCGCCAGGTGGCCGATGTGCACATTAAACCTTGAGAAGCACTGTTCTAATGAGAGTCACCCATCCAGCAGACATTTTCTGAATTTTTTCTCAGGATACAAAGGAGAATTAATCCCAGCCCCTCTCTCCCTCAAGGACTCCCTCCCTAGTAAGCAGGGCATGCAAGTACACAGTGCTCTGGAGGTTACTGAGGGGCACCTTTCTCTGAGAGGGTGGAGATGGTGGGTAGAGATCAGGGAAGGCTTCCTGGAGGAGGGGAAGTGGAAATGGAACAGGTAGACATCACAGAGCTCAGCGCAGGCCAGCCTGCATTTCAGAAGCAGCAAGTTTGCACTTTGGAAGTTTGAAGTTTAGGGAGGAGGTCCAGATTGGTGACATAATATGTGTGAAAATGTTCTATAAACTATAAATCATTATGCAAACAGAGTGTTTATATTAACTCTCATAAGTTCTAGTGAGTCTTTCTCATAATAAAGTCTTCAGGGAATTAAACTTTTAATTGTAGCTTAAAAAAAATATCACCAAGTCAGGACGAGCGTTCAACTAGGCACTCAAGTCCTTGCAAGTGATGAAAAAAATTCCAGACAGCATTATCTGATGTATACCCTCCCTTGCCCAGGGTACCTGACAAGAGGGACCAAATATCCTGCTTTGCCCAGAACAATCTCAATTATGCCTGTCATCCCAGCACAATTTTTGATGGTGTCTCCACTCATTTTCAAAAGTGTACTGCTTAGAAGATTAAGATATATAGTCACCCTATGTTGAACCCAATAGTGCTTCAAAAATGCAAATGAGATTTCCTCATTTTCAGGAGATGGTCCAGGGCTGTCCCCAGCATGGACAGTATCCAGGCTTCTGTGGAGTCCATCCTGAATCTGGGTATTTTCTTTGCTAGAGACAGTCTTAGGAACCTCGGACATTATGAATCTCCTACACCAATGTCCTTCATCCATCAGGCATGAGTGGGGAGCTGCAAAGGCTTCCAGGTGAGCAATTTGCAGGTGACAATGAACCACCCCCCACCACTAACCACCATTGATTCTGCCTTGGTCAGAGGACCTTCTCTGGCCATGGGCTCTTGCAGGGTAAGCAAGGGGGAGATGCAAACTATGACAATGTACCATTCCAGACAAGCCTCAACTTGCCCAAGGCATCTCAGTGCCATTTCTGCCCCCTTCACCAGAAACCACAGCTGCCAATGCCCAGCACGTGACCGGTTCCATATTCATGTTCCCAAATTCAGTTTCTGAGGAAATCAATAACTCTGCTCACCAATTGTCAGAAAGTATAATTTTACGATATTTGTGAGAAACTGTTCCTGATTTCTAAGCTTCCACTAAGCTCTCCAAGGTTATCTCAGGCGAGGGCACCTATGAAGGGATTGGCCATTCGCTGAGTGCATGCTGTGTGCAACGGATCCTGCCGGGCCCTGTACACGGATCGTCCCAGTGGATTCTCACAGCAGTCGGGGGAAGAACACACCACACTCCACGCTCCCCATTCTACACAGGAGAAAACTGACACTGAGGGGTTAAATTGCCCAAGGTCCCAGTTCATGATGCTCTAGACCTGTGCTTTAACGCACGTCTGCCCCATGTAGTTTTTTTATTTCTACCACATCAAAGACAAATTGTTCCAGTTTAAGACGTCAGTAAGGAACAGAAGAGCAAAACCCGCTCAGGTACCTTTCATCTGGTATTTTCAGTCCTGTTCTACCGCTCTCCCAAACCTCAGTCCTTTTCTAAGACAATTTCTAGCCATTCTGCTCTTATCGGACATTTGGAGACAGTAATTTTCTGGAACAACTCCTTGCTCTGACAAAAATCATTCCATTCAATTTTATCAGTCCTATAATTGGTCCAAATAATTTTGTATCACAAAATTTTCCCTTTCAAAGTGTTGGCAAATTCTTCTATTCAGAGTTATCTAAAAATGTTCAAGCTATATTTTATCTTTACTCCTTTGCAGCCAGCATGTTTATTAAAAATCCAGTCACTGCCAGAAATAAAACTAAATCCAACTCAAACTCTCCTAAATCTCTTTCCAGTAGCTTGATAGTATGTGGTATATTCCCCAATATCTTTTAAATGAAATCAAATGATTATATTTATTAAAAACATACTGTCATATAGAATTTAATTCAAGCCAGATCAACAAGTATCTATTGAACATCAACCACGTTCCATTGTTTCAGAGGATGGGAGTACAAAAATGACAGAGACATGTCCCTAACCCTCTATGAAAATTAGTCAGGTAGAGGAGATAAAATATGCACAGAAATAACTACCATACGGGCCTTTTAAAAAATGGAATTTATTTCTGTTATGTACCTAGCACACTGAATGATGTTTGTTTACCTGCATTTTTCTTTCCCTGCCCTGAGCTCCCTGAGAACTGGGAACTTGTCCTAATTTTTCTTTTACATTCCAGCACTGAACCCAGAGATTGGTTCATAATGCGTACTTGATAAGTATGTGTTTAACTGAATTGAGTTGCCTTAAACTTAAAACTGATTGCCATAAACAAACGGCAAGCCACTTAAGGTGAACCTTGAAGGAAAATAGAGGCTTCAACCATTGAGAGATGGAGAAAGGATCGTTCCCAGCAGTGGGTATAGAAAGATAAAAGAGGAGGTGGAATTATATGCATTGCTAGGGTTTGCTCCTGCTGAATTTCTGTGAAACCCTCAGAGTCCAGCAGGTGTCTACAGCCTGAAGCCGCTCACAGATCAAAGAGCCCACCCTGCAGGTACCAGGAGGGGGTTTGGTGAGAATGGAGCCCAAGACACTCAGGATTCCAGCTGCCCCTTCCTAGAACAAGGGGCCTGGGATATCACTGATTCTGCTTACTCAGTTCCCTTCCAACAAGGTTCCTGACTGTCACAGCCTGGGAGCAGCTGAACTGCCATCTGCCTCCTCTACCTGCTAGGTTTGCCAGAGCCTCTAGACCTGTAGTCCTGAGACCAATGGCTATTCCTTATCCTGTTTTCCCAACTTTAACCTGCTACCTGTCCCACCTGGACTCTGAGCTCTGCTGGGAATGAGGCTTTCTTCTTTGTTTCTCTTAACCTGCCCTCAGTTTGTGCTGAAGCTCTTCAGCCCTAAGATCCTAGCATTACCATGGGGATCAGGTAACCTCGCAGCAGGGAGCTGCTGCATCCCCAGCTCATTACCTGATGGACTGACTACACCAGTGAAGGCCACAGCCCCATCCTTGGAGCCCAGGGCTGGGTCACTGTACAAGAATCACCAGGGGAGTTCAAAAATGCATGGTCCAGTTCATCCTCCTCCCCCCAGAGATTTGGATTAAGTGGACCAGATGTGTGGCAGAGGAGTCTGCATGTTTAACAAGCTCCCCAGGAGATTCTGAGAAGCAGCTGGGTTCGGAACCCTCCATTCCGGCCACTGGCTGTTGCACCTGTTCTAAGCCCTTTGGCTGGGTCAGAAACACCTGCCTTTGTGACTGTTCAGGGTCCTGGGACATCAAGCTGCATAGGCTCCCCAGCCCCTCTGCAGTGCTCAATCTTCCCGTGGCTGTGTTGCTCAGCAAGTGCAGAACCTGCGCCTCAGCCTGACTTGATGTTGGCCTGGACACGTAGTTATCGGGCATTCTGCTGTTCTTCAGTTGCTGAGGGCTCAGCTGTGTCCCCCTCATAGAACTTTCCCTTTGTTTTTTGTCGTTTTTAGAGACTGGATCTCACTATGTTGCCCAGGCCGGCCTTGAACACCTGGGCTCAACCGATCCTCCCACCTCAGCTCCTGAGTAGCTGGGCCTACAGGTGCCACCACGCCCAGCCTTTTATATTCTAATGCCCAGCCTGGCAGCCCAGGGTCTCATAGTTTTAAGCCACATCATGTTCCCCTCCCCCACCCCACACAAGTACACGCACAGCACTGTCTTAAGTCGCACCCTACCCACCTCCCACCTCTGCCACCGCCAGGCCTATTCAGAGTTAGTGACATTCTCTGCTGTCCTCCTCTGAAGTTAAAAAGAGACGTGTTGTCCCTGTCACTGAGCTTGGCACACAGATCTCCAATAAGTGTCTTCCAGAGAAGACAGAAGAGACCCCACTGAGTCTGATGGCTAGATTCATTGGGACACTAAAAATGACAATATCCAATAGTATTTATGCTCATGTCCAGGGCCAGGCATCTTTGACGACTTTCATGTTTCAGCTTGTTTAATCCAGACGACTGTCTCAGCTAAGTGCTATTAGGATTTCAGTTTACAAATGATGAAATGGAGGCCCAGCGGGGGTGAAGTAACTTATCCAGAGTCAAAGAGCAAAGGCGTGGTGGAGTCCGGGTTTCAGTCCAGATAGTCTCCACGGCAGGCTGCATGCAGCACCAGGCTGCCCTTCAAGGTTAAAATCCCCCTCCAATCAGGAGACATCTGCTCTTGCCTTGCCCACCTGCCCATGTCGCAGCCCACAGGGAAATACACCCGACATAATTGCTCTGGGCTGTCGGAAGATATCGCTGTCTCTTCCCGGTGACAGGCGCCCTCCGGTGCTAGAAACAGCATTGGAAACCTTGGCTTGACAGGGCTGAATTTAATACTGTGGGAAGGAGCCGTCTACAGGGGACCCCAGGCTCCTTCTGCCTTCCGAAGGGCAGGAAAGCAGATGTTGATATTATAAAAGAATCGCTCCTTGGATAGCCCAAGTACAAAATATTTCAAGGACTCAGAAGGAAAAAGCTGTCACCACCCCCTCAATTTTTTCTCCAACAAAGCTGTGTGCAAAGTTAAGATCCCTCCTCTCCATCCCAGGGAACCCAGTGGAGACAGACTGAAATTTTCAGAAAGATTCTATCCAAACAATAGGAAAATTAACAACACAGATTAAAAAACAAACAAAAAGAAATCAAGCCTATACTTGAATTTACAAAGTCCAAGTTTCTGACCGTATAACAGCATTTTTATGCTTTTGTTTATTTTTAAAAATGTGATGTCAAATATTTTAATAAACTGTAAGTGTCTTCTCTTTCTAGTCTGGCACATGAACTTGATCTTCGACAATGAATTAAGTCAAATTCAGTTCAGTTCAACATTTTCCCAGCACTGACCAAGTGCTAGGCCCTGTGCTTGTATTTTTTTCTCCGGCTTTATTGAGGTATAACTGACACATAAATAAAACTGTGTAAATTTAAGGTGCACAATGTGATGATTTGATATTCGCTTGCATTGTGAAATGGTTACCACAATCAAGTTTGTTAACACATCCCTCACCTCACATAGATTCCTTTTTTTTGTTTTTGTTTTTGTTTTGGGAGGGAGGTTGGTGGTAATATTTACGATCTACTCTCTTAGCAAATTTCAAGTAAACAGTACAGAATTGTTAACTGTGCATTCGATCCCCAGAACTCATTCATCGTATAACTGGGAGTTTGTATCCTCCGACCAACGTCTCCCCAACCACCACCATTCTACTCTCCGCTTCAGTGAGTTTGACTTTGGTCTTAGGGCCATGAGACAAGCTAGGTGTTGCTGGCCTCCAGGTACCCAGAGAAAAGAGACTTGTGACACTGCTTCACTTGACCAGCCTTAAAAAAAAAAGAGAAAGAAAAGAAAAGAGATTTGTGAGATAAACAGAGGGGCAACCCTAACTTTTCCCGTCCAGAAAGTCTCCTCTCCGATGGAAGGTCTATTCATTTCATGCTCCCTACATCTGCACACAGTAAAGCTCTGACCTTCCAGGTCATGATAGTTTCCAGCATAACAGTGTGAACCCAACCAGCCGGGTTTCCTACTTTCCTGTTGGTCTCTGGGGAAGAAAAGAAGCCTTGAGCCTATTCCCTTTCTTCTTTTTCCCAAAAGGGATAGGACACTGGCTAGTTGCCTTATTCTTCCTTTGACAGATTTTTCAAAAAACAAAAACAAAACAGAGGCTCTGACTGGTTATGAGTCGCACCCAAATTTATAGAACTAGTAAGTGAAAGCTGGGACTTAACCCAGTTTGTCTGTCAACAAAGCCCGTAGCTCCTTCTTCTCACCGACTGGTTGGCTGAGGGAGACCTGCCCCGAGACCCGGCCTGCTAGGAGTCAGCTGCTTTGTCCTCAGAGTGTCCTTGGCGAGGTGGCACGTTGCCTCATGAGGCCAAGGAAAGAGAAGAGACAAATGAATGCAGTTTGCAACTGCGATGTTGAAGAGAGACAGTGTGCGAGTCAAAGGAAGCAGGAAATCCAGCATCAGGCTACTCTGAGGGACTTGAATTCTCTTCCCTTCCCTCCCTCGTTCCACATTCCAGACTCGTATGCTAAGATAAGCTGCTTTTTCTCCTCTAATGCATAAGTTAAATGTGTGCAGGGAGCGCGCACACACAGACACACACACACACACACACACACACACACACACACACACACACAGAGCGGTTGCTATGGGAACCATCCTGGAGCACATCCTGTCTTTTGTTCAATTAAAATTTCACCCTCACATCTTCTTGAAGTGGAATACACACTTTCATTCACAACAGGATGGTGAGAAAAGGGCATCTGGATGGGTTTCATTTACAATGTGCTGCCTGAATTTCTCCAAATCTGATCATCTTTCGAGAGATGCACAGCACGCTGGCAATCATGGAATTAGTCCTCATCAGCGTTCCGCGGGCACACGGCGCTCAGGTGCTGAGTGGGCCTCTCGCTGTCCTCCGGGCTCTGTGGAGGAGGAGATGAGCCTTTTCGACCTCAGCTCCCCCAGTGACCGTCAGGAGCCACTCAGCCTTCCTGGGCCTCTCCAGCCCTCTGCGGTAAACCAGGAAGGAGGAGGCGGTCAGTGCCCATTGATCCAGGGCTGAGGAATTCCGTCTCTGTGATGATTTTCACAGGGGCTCCGCTCAAGTTGACCTGCCCTCTCTCGGGGCAGAGCGAGGCTTGCCAGTGAATCTTGTAAATACAATTGCTGAGAAGCCGTTAATGTGAGACAGCCAACTGTTCTGAAGCACCTCAGAGCAGTCCATTTACGAACATAATGTGGTCATTGCCCGGTCAGCAGATAGAAGGACTGCTTGAGCTGAGGCACAGATAAAAATCTTTTTTATCTGCTCATTAAATCATTGGGTTGGGAGCCAGAAGACCTGGGTTCATGTCTCATTTCCAGCATTTACTACCTGTTGGCTCCACAAATGTCCTAAATTCCTTGAGCCACAAATTTCTCACCTAAGAAACAGTGCTAATAACATTCACTATTGTGTAAACCAGATGAGAGGCGAATGATAAATAAAGACCGCGTGAACCTTGCACATTGCAGAACATACGTGTTAGTTGGTTTTGTTACAGTTATTGCTAATGAGGCCAAGCTCGTGCGCAACTTGCTTGCCAAACTATGAGTGAGGAATCACAGTTCTTTTTTATTATTTTTATTACTTTAAAAATGTTTTTAGTGAGTAACTAACCTCAGGGGCTGAGAGCAGGCACCGTGCTGCCTTAAGCTGGGCTGGGAGCAAACCTTTCTTATCAATTCCTTAAGGCAGGACACCTGTCCCATATCTGAAAGCAAAGTGTTTGGGCTTCGTTGAAAAAACAAAAGCTGTCCACTTAGAATGAGATACTCCTGGATACCTCTGGACTAATCAGCTTTCGATATGTAAAACCAGTCTTTCTTCTACTTAACCCGGCCTTGCACATAAGCATAAAAATGAGCCAATGTCTTAGAGAAGATGGGAGACTGACCCTGCTCCCCACAGTGCGGGAACACAGGTGCCCTAAGGAGATAAAATAGACATAAAACCCCCAGTACCGCATCTGAGAGTCTAGTCATAGATGGTTGCAATTGTTATAACCTAACCGAATCTGATTATTTTCCAAAGTTTCTGTCCTGCCTGGCTCCTGTGGGCTCAGCTGCTCTCAGGGAATCTGACTATAATGAATGTTACAAAGAAACTGTGAGGAAGCGGGTGACGAATATTAAATAAACAGAGGTGAGGGATGATAAATACACTGCGTTTCTGTTTTCCTTGCAGAGGAAAGTGTTCTGTGAAGGCAAGAAGTGTGTGAGGCATTTGGAATGACGACGCGATCGGGCCCCTGCTTGCTGAGAGCCCACTGTGTGCCACACACGCCTGGGCATTGGACCTTCACGAGGGCCTGGCAAAGCAAGAATTCCTCTTGCTGTTTTACAGAGTAATTCAGGTTCAGGGAGGCTGAGTGGTGCGTCACGCAGCTAGCGAATGATGAGAACACACACTGGGCACAGCACAGTGCCCCACCCACCCGGGAGAAGCAAAGCATTTTAGCAGCCATTGTCTTAAAGTTGTTCAAATAAAATAGACTTCATAACATCTTATGAATTTCCTGAGAGACTGGACATCTTTGGTCTGCTTCCCAGATCTTGTTCACCAGAATTTTCGTAAATATATATATACACTATCATAATTGGCTGCTTACTCCAAAATCACTTATTGATTATCTACTATATATGATGCAATGTATCAGACAGGTTAGGTGATAAAAGGATGATTAGAACTCAGTTTTTTTTTTTTTTTTTTTTTTTTTTGAAACAGAGTCTCACTCTTTTTGCCCGGGCTAGAGTGCCGTGGCGTCAGCCTAGCTCCCAGCAACCTCAAACTCCTGGGCTCAAGCCATCCTTCTGCCTCAGCCTCCCGAGTAGCTGGGACTACAGGCATGCGCCACCATGCCCGGCTAATTTTTTCTATATATTTTTAGTTGTCTGATTAATTTCTTTCTATTTTTAGTAGAGACGGGGGTCTCACTCTTGCTCAGGCTGGTCTCGAACTCCTGAGCTCAAACAATCTGCCCGCCTCGGCCTCCCAGAGAGCTAGGATTACAGGCGTGAGCCACCGCGCCCGGCCTAGAACTCAGTTCTTATCCTCATGGACTTCAGAGTCTAAGAGAAAACCTACATAGCTGTTTTACAAATGTAATAGTTACAATACTATAACATAATACAGTGTTAAATCAAGTTACAATTTGACATATCATATACATATACATATATAAAATAGTCTAACACAGTATAATGTATTTTTAAATGCCCACGCTGTTCAGAGTAGGGAGAAATTAATTTCCAGAGCAGAGATCAAGCAGGCATTTGGGAGATGTAGAATCTTAACTTGGCTCTTAGGGTGTGAATGGGAGTAAAGGGAGGAGGTAGGACAGTCAAGGTAGAAGCAGCTGATTCTGTATTCAGTGCCTTTCGAATGATCAAAGAAAGCCTAGATTTGTGAACACAGTCTGGGAGCTGTGTCATGGTGCTCATTCACTCATTCTTTCAGGGAGGACTCAGAGAGTGCTTATCACGGGTCAGGTCTGGTTCTAGGTACTGTGAACACAGCAGCAAATAACCCAACCTCCTGTACTCGCAAAGCTTACATTTTAATTGTCAGTTGTCAATGATTTGATGAAGAATAACAGGTACAGGGATGAAGAATGGGGTGAATTGCGCTGTTTCACGTAAATGGGCTGAGAGAGGTCTCTCGTTCTCTCTCTAAAGGTGAGCTGTCTGTGTGGGCTCCGGGACTGTGAGGGGACAGAACCCCTCAAGCCTCCCCCTCTGTGCTGAGCCCAGCCAGGAGGTCTCCAAGCTCTTCCGGCCGAACCTCAGCCTCCAGCTTCCCAGAAGTCATCACCACTGTGTTACTTTTTTGAATTAGTTTCTAACCAACCAGGGGCAAAATATTTATGGCAAGATAGTCTTGGCTGTTAAAAAGCAAATCACATTAAAGCACCTGATATTTCAAGTTTTCAACAGGATTCATTTTAATTAGAATGCTCTCCTGCTCCTGTAAGATAAATACAGGACACGGTATCAGACAATCGGTTTTATTCTTATGACTCGTGAAAGATAAATCAATTGGAGAAATTTCCAGTCGTTTTCAGACATCTATTTTTTAAATGCCATAAAAAATCAGGATATACTTTATTTTTAGACTGCTGGAATCTATAACATTCAGGAGGTGTTTCAGAGCCAAGGATTCATATGCACTATTTCGAGTTATCTGCACAAATTGGATTCCCGGCCTCTGGTCACTAATAAACTTAGTCTTCTTCAATGTATAAAATTGTTTCTTTACTATCCAGCTCATTTAACACAGCAACGGCTTTTGTAACACTTCTTTTTATTTTTATTTTCTGATTTGATGCCAAATTTTCAAAATAAATGATGTCCAGACCTGCAAATGTATACACAAATTCACAGTTTTTAAGTTTTTTAATATTATTCACTTAGAGCTAAGAAAAAGGTTTTCCTCATTTTTTCAATATTATCTTTAGATTTTTCTGATTTTTATATTTGTTTCGACATTTTACAAGAATCCTTGATAGTTTCCCAAAAACTGGCATTTGGTAATGTGTTACTTGCCAAACTCTAAGTGAGGAAACACAGTTATTTTTATGAGTTTGAGAAGTGTTTTTAGGAATCACACAGTAAGTGACAAATATCAGCTTTTATTGTATGATTAAGTTTATATTTTCAGTAGTAAAATGACACTCACAACACAGTGAAAATCTGAATTCTTTAGGAGAAGCTGGGAGAACTTCCTGCCAGGTAAGGGGTGACCTTGATACCCACACTGACAATTAAACACTGTTTCACTAAGACATGCTACAATCTATACTATGAATTTTGGCAAGTCTAAGTTTCTTGTGCTTCTAAAAATAAAACCCTGAGAACTAGATTTTTTAAATTTGATTTTACTATGGTAAGAATACTTAACAGGAGTTCTACCCTCTTGACAGACTTTTGAGTGTGCAGGACTATTGTTCCCTATAGGTGCAACCTTGTAGAGCAGATCTCTAGAAATTACTTATCTTGCATAACTGAAATTATAGACCTGTTGATTGGCAACTCCTCCTCTTCCTCTCCCCAACCCCCAGCAGCCACCATTCTATTCTTTGCTTCCATGGGTTTGACTATTTTAGATACTTCATATTTTAAAGGGGTGGGGTTATTTATTTAGAAGAGCCACTCATTCAGCTATTCATTTACACAATGCACTGAGGTCCTTTTCCTTTCACCATTTCACTTTATCCTCTCAACAACTCTGAGAGGTGGGCATTACTGCAAAGGTTAAACGACTGCCCCAGGCCACGGCCACATTAATAGCAGAGGTGGAACCGGAGCCCAAGAAGATCTGACTCAAAGACAGAGGCTTGTCCCCGCGCTGCTGTCCCATTGGGACCCTGGACAGAGTTGTGGTATTTCTTTCATCCAGATTCTCTTATCACAAAATCTTGGCTGCCTGCCTTTGAGAAGGTGTGTGACCCTACATCAGTTCCTCACTGTACAACTCTGGAGAGACTATTTACTTCGACATTTACAGAGCAGCTTCCCAGTACCAGACAGTGCTATAGCTTGGACCGTATCGTGGTGGCTTTATATGAAGGGTAAGGAATTTACTCTACTTCTATAGACATGGAGAGCCTTTGAAAGATTTAAGGGAGGGGACTTGTGATGAGGGTATTGCTTTTAGGAAAACCTCTGGCAACCTGTGGAGGACAGTTAGGCTACAGTCAGGTTCGAAGCTAATTCAAGATGCACAGGCAAACAACATGAAGAAAGAAAATCAAGAAATAACTTGATTGAAAGTCATATATTGTACTTATAAAAAAAAAAAAAAGAAAGAACTTGAGGAAATATTCCATTTTAATAGCAACCCAATACATTTACATGGAACTAATGTGTACTTTTTAATTTTAAATTAGCAGAGTTCAAAAATAAGAATGCCTAATGCTAATAAGCATATATGTTAGGTCATTAAATATGAAAGGTCTGATTTCAAATCAAAAATGTAATTTATTAGATCTCAAACAAGAAGCAGCACAAGGCCGGGCGTGGTGGCTCATGCCTGTAATCCTAACACTCTGGGAGGCCGAGGCAGGTGGATCGTTTGAACTCAGGAGTTCGAGACCAGCCTGAGCAAGAGTGAGACCCCGTCTCTACTAAAAAAATAGAAAGAAATTAGCTGGACAACTAAAAAAAAAAATATATATATATATATAAAAAATTAGCCGGGCATGGTGGTGCATGCCTGTAGTCCCAGCTACTCGGGAGGCTGAGGTAGGAGGATCGCTTGAGCCCAGGAGTTTGAGGTTGCTGTGAGCTAGGCTGACGCCATGGCGCTCTAGCCCAGGCAACAGAGTGAGACTCTGTCTCAAAAAAAAAAAAAAAAAAAAGAAGCAGTACAATTGCTCCAAGTGTGCACCTAAACTGTCAACACAATTTTGCCATCTGAAGGATAGCTTATTTATGCCAGCACCAAAGAATCCTGGAAAGTGAGTAGTGATGAAATCATGAGAGGCATTTTCCACACTTTGTTGAGAATTAAATCTTTTTCCTTGTAAGAACTGGTCCAAAGCCTGGAAGAAGTGGTAGTCAGTTGGTGCAAGGTCTGGTGAATACAGTGGATGATAGAGTTTCCAAGTCCAGCCTCTGTAGTGTGAGCAGTGTTATTTGTGTGACATGTGGTCCTGCAAAAGGATTAGCCTGTCTCTGTTGAACAATCTCAGCTGCTTAATTGCAAGCATCCTCATCATTTTGTCCAATTGGTTGCAGTAGACATCTGCTGTAGTCGATTGACCAGGTTTCATGAAGCTGTAGTGGATAATACCAGTGCAAGACCACCAAATAGACATCATTAGCTTTTTTTTCATGAATATTTGGTTTGGGACTGTGTTTCGGCACTTCATCTTTATCCAACCATTGTGCCGAACACTTGCAATTGTCAAAAAGAATCTATTTTTCAACACACATAACAATACGGTGTAGAAATGGTTCGCCTTTATGTCATGACAGCAAAGATAGGCAAGCTTTAAGATAATTTCTTTTCTGACGCTCATTTAATTCATGTAGTACCCATCTGTCCAGTTTCTTTACCTTGCCAATTTGTTCCAAATGGTCCAATGTTGTTGGAATAGTAACACCAAACCTTGCTGCTAATTCACGCATAGGTTGAGTTGGATTCGCTTCTACTACAGCTTTCAGCTCATCATTATCCACCTTGGTCTCAGGTCACCCACATGGCTCCCTTTCAAAATTAAAATTACCAGAGCAGAACTTCTCAAACCATGGACATACTATCTGTTCATTAGCCACATCCTTCCCAAATACTTCATTGATATTTTGAGCTGTCTGCACTGCATTAGTTCCATGATGGAACTCATATTCAAAAATAACACCAATTTTTTACTTATCCATGGTTTCATAAAAATTGCTCTAAAAAAATTTGAAAGATAAGCACAAGCCAAAACATGCATTTTAAAGAATAAAGATGTACCTTCACAATAGGAAAAAAAATAACCAAGATGTGTCAAAGTGAAATGTCAGAGATATCAACTGTCAAACTTAGTACTTAAGGAAATCGGACATTTCATACTTAACAACCTAATACTAGAAAAAAATCAGAGAGTCCTTTGGGAAACAAATTGTCAGCATGTATAAAGAAGTCGTATTCTTTGATCCAGAAATTCCACCTTTGGAAATTAATCCAAAGGGATTCTTTGGAAACCAGGAAATAGGTTTTTATGCACAAAGATGTTCATCATGGTATTATGAGAGTAAAAAAAATTGGAAAAAACCTGGATAATAATAGGGCCATGGTTTACTCTGGTACATCTATTTGAGGAGTTATTATAAAGCTATTAAAATATATAATTATAAAGATGGTTTAAAAAAGAAAATGCTTACTAAATAATAACAGGAAACATACAAATTACTTACACAATATGATTACAACTATGCTTTCAAAAATAAAATCTATACTAAAATAAAATAGGAAGGATTCACATGATGAGGTCAAAGGCAATTTCTGTTTGGTGACGAGACTAAAGCCAATTCTTTCTTCTTCTTCCTATGTGCCTATAAAAAGCAAACTTTCTTTAATACGTAACTATTTATAATTTAAACTATAATCTATTAAATGTCTCTCCCACCTTTCTAAGCACCTGCTTTGCAAACTCAGATGTCCAAAGAAGCCACTTGGTTATGCATCTCTAGCTGATGGCAGTGTTTGGGACAGGCCAACAAATACAATACTTTCAGGTTCGCACATGCTAGCTGGTCCCATGAGCATTCTTAGTTTTATGAATCCTTGTTGCTGCAGGAGGAGGTTTGTGGTTATTGTTCTGTTTCTGACTTCCATTTGTATTTTCTCTACTCCTTGATGTTGTTCATGAGCCTCCATTTAGGATCTACTTAAAACATCATTAAACACTACTTAGTGCTTCTTTGTCATCATTAAGGTAGACGTTAAGCCAGTCAGGAATTCTCAATCACCCCAGGGGACCTCGGACGTGATGCCAAGCAAGGACACAGGACCATTTATCATTTCACTTTGCTTTCTTGCAAGAGCATTTGCAAAACATGTGATTTTCAACTTCATAGAATTTGAACTAATTTTAAAACTAAATTATCAGGATGCACTAGGGGAGCCAATTATCTAAGGCCAGCCACGGAGTGCCACCGCGATCATTTTTTTCCCACAGGATGAGTAATGCTACTTAGAAGCCAGCAGTGAATGCTGAGACTCATTCAGTCACATGCTGCTTGATAGGTAGGAAGCCAATTCTGTCAATGTTTTTGATTTTCTCTTTTAATATTTGTTTCATTTATTCATGATTTTTAATTCAACCATAACTCACAATTTGCCATCCTTGGCTGTCCTGATTTTTTAAATTATGCTGTTTATTTGAAGGAGGTGAGGTGTTTTGTTTTTTGGTTTTTGGGTTTTTTTCTTATTGCAGTCTTTTTCCTTGTGAAAGGTTTTTGTTCTGTTTTGTTTTGGATGTTTTTTTTTCCTCATGAGCTACATATTTTACCAGGAATCAGTAGGTAGACTTAATGTAAAGGGTCCCTATTAGCAGCTTGGGCTCTAACCCAGAGTGTCTGAGCTTCTAATCTCATCAGATTGTCTGTTGGGAAATTATTATTCTCTCTCTTCAGTGGAAAGTACATTGAAAACAAAATGAATCTTTACCCAACTCCACATATCAAGCCCAGCTCCCACTGGGATGATAGTAGAGGCTGACGTCCATTAAGTAACAAAATATGTCGAAAATGAAAAGAGCTTGGGTTTGGGCATTTGATCTAAGTTCAAATCCCAGATCCACAATTTACTACGCTGCATGACTTTAGTCAAGTTACCAAGTGTCAGTCAGCTCCTACATCTGTAAAATGCAGATAATAATACCTGACTTACAGAGCTAACATGAAGATTTACAAAATAATGTTTAAAAAGCGCCTAGAATACAACAGGCAGTTTAACATGACATTATTTGGTCCCTCCAGCTTAGTAGGATGTTGCTATGCAATAGATGTTCCAACACAGATTCCCATTGATAATTTTCCTGTTAGCCATGGCAACACCTTCCAACAAAAGGCCACTCCCAACAGCAAAGACAGTCGGCAGAGGTGATTGCACCAGAAACAGCCGTTGCAGTGGCAATACCAAGCAACTGTTGCCATTGAAGAGTCTCCATGGGGCCTCACTCTCTCCTACTTGTGGGCCCCTTAGTCACAGGGACTCCTTCAGCTCTGTCCCTGCAGAGCACAGAGTGTACCACTATTCTGTGCGATAGGATTCTACCTCTTGGAGCTAATTCACTAGGGAAATCAATACATCTCCAATTCTCTCCCACAGTTCCCAGATGCCAACCCAAGTCCACAACAGAACCTCTCACTCCAAGGGGCCTCTCCCAGGTCCATCCACTCTGTGAGTGCTGTTAGTATCCAGTGTATTGAGATAACCAGGGGCTTGACCAGAACCTGAAATACTCTTTGTCATGTTCCTTCCCCAAGGCACTATCTAATGCTGTGAATTGTGCCTCAGAAATCACTCCGATAGCCCATCACTTCTCAAGATACAAACATCTCTTACACGGGCCACTTGCTTACCTATATACCATGATTTCACCTTCTATCACTTTTAAAACTTATAAAGAGAATAGAAGAGGTGAAATCAGGTATACATTGTATCACGTTCACTCCCTACCCTGAAGTATAGCAGGAAAGAGCACACAGCCAGATTGGATATTTAAATCATTCTAGTAGCAAATAAATAAAAAAAGAAATACAGTTTTTAAAACCTTCATATGGGTCTAGTTATTGCAATCTCATAGTTTAAAAAGCATATGATACCCATTGGCCCTTTAGATCTTCATAAAATTCCTATTAATTAGTTCAGTCATCTTAGTTTAGTAAGTGAAGAAACTGCTGAGGATTAGCAAATTAAAGTGATTTCTCCCAAAGCTAGCTAACTAGTGACAGAACTAGCATCTGGTTCTGATGCAGGTTTGATTCTGAGTCCAGTGCTCTCCTTGAGGCACTGATAGTTGTGGAAATGCTGAACTGCCATCAAGAATAATCTTTGGTTAGTGAAAAATGTCATAAACGCTAGCGAGTAAAATTTTGTCCCTTGTATCCCAAATGTTTGTGGACATAGACAAGAAAGGTGAATAACCTCTCTTTTAACCAGTCTCCAGCAATCCCAAACACATACGGTAATCTGTTCCCAAAGAAATCTCCATTCTACAATGGCGAAGTCAAGGACTCACACCCAGACTAACCAAAAAGAAGTACATCATCAACCTCAAGTTATTCCCTTGGTGTGGAAAATACCCATTAGAAAAAGATCTGCCGGTTTCTTTTTAAAGGCTGCTTTAAAAAATCTCCAACTCTCAGCCAAAGATTCCTAAACTTGAACTATTAAGATTATTAACATTTCTAAAGCCCAAAATGAAGCTGTATGTGGTTGTTACCTTGAGCAGGCTCAATAAATAATGCAGGAAATAATTGTTAAGGCCAAAGCTGTGAAAGATGTAAGATGTCACCATACCTGCAACCTAGCAAAGTAGCCTGCCACATTATATATACCATATGTACGTTTACATGTATGTGTATGTGTGTGTGTGCAGAGAGAGAGAGGAGGAGGAGGAGGAGGAGGAGAAGCAGAAGCAGCAGCAGCAGCAGCAACAGCAACAGTTTCCCATGTGACATCACACTACTAGACCTTAAAATATACTAGAAAGCTGGAGTAACAAAACAACATGGTACTGGCATAAAAACAGACACATAGATCAACAGAAAAAAACAGAGAACCTAGAAATTAATCCACATATCTACAGTCAACTGATTTTTGAAAAAGACACCAAGGACACTCATTAAGGAAAAGACAGTCTCTTCAATAATGGTGTTGAGAAAATTGGATATCCATATGCAGAAGAATGAAACTAGACCCCCACTTTCACCCTAGAAAAAAGTTCAACTCAAAATCTATCAAAGACCTAAATATAAGACCTGAAGTGATAAAACTACTAGAAAACATGAAACAGTTCAGGACATTAGTCTGGGAAAGATTTTATGAATAAGACCTCAATAGCACAGGTTACAAAAGCAAAAATAAATAAATGTAATTTGCTGTGCAAACTAAAAAAGTTCTGCACAGCAAAGGAAATAATCAACAGAGTGAAAAGACAACCTACAGAATGGGAGAAAATATTTGCAAACTATTTTGGATATTAATTCTGAGTTCTTTGTATATATGAACAATGAACTAGCTTAATATACAAGATACACAAGAAACTCAAACATCTCAACAGCAAAAAAAAAATCTGATTTAAAAATGAGCAAACGATTTGAAAGGATATTTCTCAAAAGAAGACATGCAAATAGCTAAGATATATATTTAAAAATGCTCAACATCACTAATCATCTGGGAAATGTAAATTAAAACCACAGTGAGGTATCATCTCACCGAGTTAGGATGGCTATTATCAAAAAGACAAAAAATAACAAATGGTGGCAAAGATGTACAAACCAGTACAGCTACAATACTATGGAGAACAGTATGGAGGTTCCTCAAAAACTAGAAATAGAACTACCATACGATCCAGTAATCACACCACTGGGCACTCATCCACAAGAGAGGAAATCAGTATATTGAAGAGGTATCTGCACCCCTGTGATTATTGCAACACTATTCACAGTGGCCACTATATGGAATCAACCTGAGTGTCCAACAACAGAAAAACAGATTTAAAAATGTGGTGTATATACACCATGGAATACTACTTAGCCGTAAAAGTGAACGAAATCCTGTCATTTACAGCAACATGGATGGAACTGGAGGATATTATGTTAAGTGAAATAAGCCAGGAACAGAAAGTGAAACACTACATGTTCTCACTCATATGGGAAGCTGAAAAAGTTCTCATAGAAATAAAAAGTAGAACAGAGGATACTAGAGGCTAGAAATGATAGAGAAAGGGAGGGAAAGGGAGAGATTTGTTATAGTATGATACAAAATTATAGCTACATAAGAGGGATGAGTCTTAGTGTTTTATACCTTACTAAGGAAAAGTAAGGTATATGGATATCCAATTTTCCTAGCACCATTATTGAAGAGACTGTCTTTTCCCTAGTGAGGTGTAAAACACTTCAGTGTTTATACTATATGATGACTACAGTTAATAATAATATATTATATAGTTTCAAATAGTTAGAAGGAGGATATTGAATGTTCCCAACACAGAGAAATGATAAATTTTGAGATGCTAATTACCCTGATCTGATCATTAT
>NW_012149841.1:8563380-8567560 GCF_000956105.1 Propithecus coquereli | reverse complement strand
CTCAAAATTCATATATTGTAATCTAATTGCCAATGTGATGGTATTTTGGAGGTAGGGCCATTGGTAGTTAGTTAATTCATGAAGGTGGAGCCCCACGCATGAGATTCGTATCTTTATGAGAAAAGGCCATAGAGCAGCTAGTGCTCTCTATACAATGTGAGGATGTGAGAAGTCTGCAGTCTGCAGCCCAGAAGTGGGCCCTCAGCAGAACCTGAATGTATTGGCACCTTGATATCAGATTTCCAGCCTCCAGAACCACAAAAAATAAATTTCTGTTGTTTATAAACCACTAAGTCTATCTATAGTACTTTGTTATAGGAGCCTGAACTGACTAAAACATCATCCCGTATAGCAGCTGTCCCCAATCTTTTTGGCACCAGGGACCACTTTCATGGAAGACAATTTTTCCATAGACTGGGGAGGGGAGGAATGGTTTTGAGATGAGTCAAGCACATTACATTTATTGTACACTTTATTTCTATTATTATTATTACATTATAATATATAATGAAATAATTACACAACTCACCATACTTGGGGACTCCTCCTAGTCTTTACAATTATCTCCCCATTTTACAGATTAGAAAATCAAGGGTTAGAGAGGAACCTGTCCAAGGTGATCAGCTACTATTATAAAACTGGAAGGCGAATTCCATTTTGTTTAATTTTCAAGTCCATGCCCTTTTTCACTCTGCCCTGCTGTTGGAGATATCCCCAAGCAAAGAGAGTTTCCAAAGGAAGAAAGGACCAACAGTTTTATATGTCCCCAAACAGTTGAAGATAATGACAGCAAGACTTAATTTGAAAATTATGAAATTATCAATAACATTTTCAAGAGCAGGTGCATAGAATTTGTGAGTGAGGACATCACATCGCAAAGAGTGAAGTAAGGAATAAATGGAAGTAAACACTGAAGCTATTCTTTCAAGAAGTGTGCTGGGGAAAGGTGAAGAAAGGTACGACAGGAGCCAGAGAGGGCAGCAGCATTGAAGGAAGCTTGCTCCAGAGTGGGAGTGTGCAGGCCGAAGCAAGGGCAGAGATCATGGACGGAGCGACATCCCAGAGAAAGGGCAACAGCCCTGGCAGAGAGGTTGGCCCTGAAGACAAGAGGGGCCGGGCACAAAAGCAAAGTGGATCAAGACACTAAGGGAGTTTGAGATGGAGGGGAAGACTGTTCCTGAGACCAAGAGTGAAAGCAGTAGATCAGGAACAAAAAGAGAACGTCCTCAGAGCTAAGACAGAAGTGGCTTTAATGGGTAAAATATCTGCTGGATGGTGGTGTCTTCTTTATTTTGAGACATCTAAAACAAAACTTATTAATGTGGGTGGGGGAAAGAGAGTTACATTCCTTCCAGCATTTGGCTTCTGAAACTATGGAACTCAGTGGAAAGATGAGTTTAAAGTCTCTAAACAGATTAAAATCAACCACCACTTACCCGGCACCAGGTGCTATACAAAAAGCTGCCAGTGTAGAGATCAATAAGACAGTGACTCTGAAGGAATGCAGAGTGCAGGAGGAGAGGCCAAGGTGTCAATAATTATAACCTGTGCTGAGTGCTGTAGAAGAGGCACACTAAAAGAGGAATGAACAGGAGGAGTGTGTAGCGTTACATCATCTCCAGAGCCTGCCACCTAGGGGGATCTGCACTATTATGTGTTGTTGACTGACTTAATTAATTCTGCCTGTGGGAAGGCTTCAGAGAAGAAATGGCAAGTGATCTAGGCCTTAAAGGATGCATAGCACACATCAGGCAGAGGAGGGCGTGTGGGCATTGACTGTATCCAGTCCGGTCAGGAAGGCCTTTGGGGGCTCATGCAAGGGCTAAGTTAAGCATTCACCCACCTTGGCCCTGACAAGGGACACAAGACTTCTTGAAGAAGCAGATTTGGGCCCACAGGCCTGGGGACACACTCAGTGGCTCAGCTCATGACTGTTGGTATCCATCATAGGCTTCTGCAAAGCACATAGAAGGTTGAAAATACCGAATTCCCAAGAACCATAGGTTTGTCTTCTAACAGAGATTATCCCAAAGCTCTCTCAGGTCACACAGAAGGAGGAGACTCTTCATTCAGGAGAACTGGGTCTAAGTCTCAGTTTAGTCACTGATCATCTCCATGATCTTGGGGGTTCAGGTTCCCCAGAAAACAGACTTTGAAATGGAAAATTGTAAGCAGAAGGATTCCTCTTGGGAGCATCACTGGGATTGCTCTTGGGAACATCACCTGATGGAGTGAGGGAAGCAAGACCAGGCAGAGGGAGAAGGTGAACCACTGTGCAGTGGCCTCAGCTGTGAGATGTCAACAGCTAACAAGTCTGGCTGCTGGGGAAGGGTGCCCTGGTCCTCAAGAAGCAGGTGAGGCTGATGCACCCGACACCCACCTCAAGGGAGACCACAATAGCTTCCTTGTACGCATGCGATCAGGATTAGATGAACTAGTGTTTGTGAAAGGTTGCCTGACAGTTAGTGCTCAACAAATACTAAGTCCTTTGCTTTTCGTCTCAATGAAGGACTCCCTCACTTTCGCTACCACCTAAGACAGTGATGTCGACAATCTCACTGGCCTAAATGAGGGACAGTCCTTGTCAATTCCAGATTCCAGGTTTTACGACTTGACTTTCCACTTACATCTGTAATAGGCATCTCAAACTTTAATACCCCCTGCAAAGGGATCCCTTTATTTCTTCCCCCAACCTACCCATGCATCATGCGACTTTTCCTATCAATAAAATGAATCCATTATCCATTCAGTTGCTGAAGCAAAAAACTTAGGATTCATCCTTGTCTCATCTTTACCTTTCAAATCCCTCCATATCTGATCCGTCAGAAAATCCATAACTTCCAAGATGTGTCTGTCCATTCCGCCCACTTCTGCCACCACCCCCGAGGGCCAGCCACTACCATCCTTGCGTGGGTTGCTGGGTCTTGCAGAACTTGCAACTGCTCTCCTCCTTCCATTCTAGTTTCAATGTCCATTGTTCTCACATCACCTGGAGTGATCTATTTAATATTTTTAGAATGTGCTTTATTGTATAACTATTTTAATTATTTGTACACAGACATATATAATTTTATGCGAATGAGATTATACATATGTATGCTTTTCTACTTCATCTTTTGTCTATCTTTTTTATTTGGTTCCCCATTTTCCCCTCCATCTCCATCAACCTCCCCACTCTGTAGCCCGTCTTGAAAAGCTATGTTTCTCCATGTCTGCATCCATGTTGTTTTTCTGTATTATTTCAATTCTACAGAGATATATATGTGCATATACATCTATCTATATGCATATATTGATAGAAGGCATTTTTGTCAGTTTGATTTACAAAAATGGAACTCTAATGTATATATATTTCACTGCATCTTGCTTTTCTCATTCAACAGTAGTTAGTGGGAGGTCCTTCAAATCAACTAACTAGTTAATATTTTTTCTTTTTTAGAAAGAGGGTCTTGCTCTATTGCCCAGGCTGGAGTGCAGTGGCACGATCATAGGTTCATGTGATCCTCCTGCCTCTACCTCCCGAGTAACTGGGACTATAGGCACATGCCACCAAGCCTGGATAATTTTTTTATGTTTTTTTAAAAGACAGTCTCACTATGTTGCCCAGGCTGATCTTGAACTTCTGGCCTCAGTCAATCCTCCTTCCTTGGCTTCCCAAAATGCTGGGATTACAGGCATGAGCCACAACACTCAGCCTCATTTTTTTAAGGACTGTGTAGTATTCCATGGTATGTGTTCAACCATAATTTATTCAGTCATTGCTTTATTGATGGATATTCACTTTGTTTCCAGTTTTACTTTGTTTTCTGTTTTGCTTTGCCACTATGAATAATGCCGCATGAATCATCCCTATTCATGAGTCCTTAAATCTTGGAAATTTAATCTTTGTGAGAAAGATCACCAGGAGTGGGTCTGCTGGGACAAAGGATATATGTAGTTTTCATTTTAATAGATGTTGCTCATTGCTTTATAAAAAGGTGGTAAATTTTCACATTTCCCCAAGCTAAAACTGAAAGTACTATTTTCCTCTCATCCCCTCCAACTATCAGTTTTATGTTTCCCTTTAAATTTCGCCAATCAATGGGTATAAGATTATATCTCATTGTCAGTTTAATCCATTTCCTTAACTGAGAGTTAGACATCATTTAATATGTTTACTGGCCACTGTATTTGCTTTTCT
>NW_012149841.1:8555173-8562410 GCF_000956105.1 Propithecus coquereli | reverse complement strand
TCCAACAATGTAAATTAATTTTTTCTCTATCAAATGAGAGAAAAGCCATTAAGTTTTGTACATAGTTCCTGTATCCAGCCACCTCACCATATTCTTGTAAGAAATATAGTGGTTTCACTAGAGTCTCTTGGGTTTTCTAGTATAAAATATATTATAAGCTAAAAGGTGTAGCTTTATTTCTTCTTTCCAAATATTTGTAGTAATTATTTTATTTTCTTGTGTTTTCATATTCACTAAAACTTCCTTGACCATGTTAAAGTATGAAGGGAAGAACAGGCTTCTGATATAGTTCATGATTTTCATTGAAATGTTTTTTTTCTCATTTAGAATGACATTTTATATCAATTGTTAGTTGTTGATATTTCAGTTGCTGCGATATTTAGTCTTTATCATATTCAAGTAGTTTTATTTGGTCTCCATTTTCTGAGTTGCTATTAGGGATTGCTGCTAAATTTTACCAAATACTTTGGCATTTGTTATTATGACCATGTAGTTTGTTAAAATAATAGATAATGTTTTTATATATTTCACTGATGTTGAACCTCAGTTTGCTGGAAAACGACTCTGCCTCAACACATGTTATTCTTTTGACACAATACTGGAACCTATTGGCTAATTTTTAGAATTTTTTAATTTACATGTACGAATGCAGTTGTTTTATAGTTTTGTTTGAACAGATCAATTGACACAGAAGAAACCTGAAAGATAATTTAAAGGACTATTATTGACAAAGCCATCAGGAACTGATGTGCTTATAGCTGCATTTTAACTAACCTGTAAATAATAGATATCAATAATTGCATTGCTTTCTAACCTAGTGGTTTTCAAACTTTGGTATGAATTAGAAGCATCTAAGAAAGTGTGTAGGAAAAAACAGATGCCCAGACCCTGCCAGACTCCAACAAGCCTGGGTCTCTGTATTCTTTACTCCCTTGCGGTGATTCTGACACACAACAAAATTTGAGAACTATTATTCTAAAATGTTTAGAAAGCTCTCAACTCATTTTTGAAGCCAAAACAACTTTAATACGAAAGTCTGACAAAGCTAGGGCATTCTTATCTTTTTAAAAAATAAATAGATTGTTTCATTCCCTTGCTTAAAACTTTTGAATAGTTTTATTTCACTGTAGTAGAACAAACCCAAATTCCACTTTCTGATCCATGAGGTCTCACATAACTGAGCCTGCCACGATCCTCTGACATCACCTTGCTCTCTAAGCCACAGCTTTTCTGTCCTCAAACTCGATAAGCTCCATCAGCTTTAAGGTTTCTGTGGTTTCCTCCACCTGGAACACCCGTCAGTCAGATGTTGACATGCTCACTTCTTGACATTCCAGTGCCAGCCTAAGGACAAGCACGTCTTTCCCTAACTACAGTCCTAAAATAGGTCCCAATCTCTGTCCCAGTACTCAGGTGTACTTTCTAGAGCATTTACCACCACCTGAAATATTCTTGTTTTATATTCACCTGCCCATTTGTTAAATCTCTCTCTCTCTCCCCCTCCTCAACTCCCCCCCGCAACCCAGAATATAATTGCCATAACAGCAAGGAATTTATCTGTCTTATTTACCACTGAATTCCCAACACCTAGAATAATACCCGACATACTGAGTAAATGAATTTATTCCCTTATTAGTCTGTAGCCTTCTGGAAGATACAGCCTAGTCTGGTTCATATCTGTAGCCTCAGATCCTGGCATAAAGCATGTATTCAGGACACATTTGCTAAATGAAGAAATGAATTCTTGCGGGTTCTCACTTGGTTCCAAAAGGATTCATAATACAGGATTGTTGATTTTAAAATATTGCTTTTAAAGCTTACAGAGGACTCTCTAAAAAACAGGAGGTGAGACTGGCATGAGGAGGGAGGTCTCACTGGAAGGGTCCAGCTACAAATTCTAGTCAGAGCACCTTTTCCCAAAGGTATGACCACCCTCAGAACATAATTGCATTATAAATCTTATCCTGAAACCAGCGGGGCCGGACTCTGCCTCCAGGCTGGTTCACCATCGTTATACCTACTTTATAGATGGAGCATGGTAGTAACGATAGAAAAGAGCAACTTTGGATCAGAAAGGGGGAAAATGAGGTAAAATACAGAAGTCAAACTAAAGTAATTTTAGCGAACTCTTGGGAGAGATAAAGGAATCTGAAGAAACCTATTATTGGACCATGAAAGTACACTCCTGCATGTATTGCAGTGAGAAGGATATAGAAAGGTCTGATGTTGTCTGGTCAAAATACTCTGATATGTTTTAGTGCCTTGTATGTTTCAGTAAGGTACCATCAGGTGACTCAGTCCCTTGTGGGGTGAATGTTCTAGCAAGGCAGCATCGGCCCATGAGGCCCAGAGTGGGGTGGGAGGTGGGACGGAGAGTCAGTGAGCAAAGAGGATGGAGGGAGCCAGCCTTTGTGTCCAGGGAAGGCACCCGGGTATGATGCCACACTGAGTGACCCAAGTGTTTCTGCATCTATTTCCACCTCGAGTTTCCTAGATACCAGATGAAGACAACCAGAGAAGGTAAATGACTCCACCAAGCCGCAGCACTAAGCATGGAGAGGAAGCTGGCAGAGTGCAGACCCGTCTTCCATTCCAACTTTGCCACTGACTGCCTGAGAGGCTTTGGCCATTGCCCTTCCCAATGTCATCTGTCAAATTAAGGGGCATGGGGGGAAGAGGTAGATGCTAGATGCTTGCAACCCAGACTCTAAAGTCTACTATTTGCAGTGTTCTGTCAAATGAGAACTGAGAATTCAAGAAAGATGTTGCTCAAAAGGATTCATTCTTCAAAAAATGCTAGTAATTTAGTCCTCTGAAAGACAACCTTTTCAGCATAGGAAAAAAAAAAAAAATCCAGTCTCGCAAGCCTCCACGGCTCACCAGGGAGGAAACTCTTCATAGTGTTGTTTCTGCTCTTAATTAATTTAAGCAGCTGTCTGTTGTCTTCAGAAAATCATCTTCTGGGAAAGTGGAGAAGTTGAGATTTTTAAGCACAGTTTTTTTCCCTAAAAATAATTACACAAAAATTCCTAGCAGTAAAAATGCAGGACATATTCTGAAACAGCTGGAAGTTCAGGGATAGAGAGGTGGGTTGGAGTTAGAATTCTATGGACCACAGTAATGCTCAAGGTTGGAGCTTTGTAAGCAGGGCAGTGACTGGTGCAGGTTTGAGCAAGGCAAACCCCAATGATGAAGCCTCAGAGGCACACAGTAACATACTCTCAATACTGCTGAGTTGCCCAGGCCCACGAGTTCCTTAGACCCAGGCTGACCTTGGCGGAGGACTCCCTTCCAGATGACACTGCCAAGCAGGGAGGACAGAGCAGGTGTGAGCCCCCCTTGTCCAGCCACGAAGGCAGAGAAGGGGAGAGTGGCAATGCCCTGAGTGTGGGGTCTATAGGTCACACTCCAGCTCATGCCCTCACCTTTTCCACCTTGAATTTATGATGTATCGTCATTAATACAGATTTGTTCAGTTCATGCTCTCGAGCAGGGTTTCTCAGCACAGCTGGCATGCTGGGCCAGGTGATTCTTTGCTGTGGGACTGGTCTGCACATGTGGATGCGGAGCTGCATCCCTGGCCTCTACCTGCTAGATGCCAAGAGCTCCCTCTCTGCTCCTAGTTATGACACCAAAAATGTCTCCAGACATTGCCAGTGTCCTCTAGTTGAGAATCACTGCTAGAGAGTGTGTGTGTCAAACTGGCCCTCCAGGTACCATGGAAGGTCCCTGGGGATGGTGGCATGCTCTGCTCTGTCCCTGACACTGCCATAGAATCCTAGCTTTGAGTCTCAGATTTGCCAGTAAGTCTCCACTCTATCATCTGACTAAAAATATTAAAAGATGTACAATCTCTAAATGTTTTCATATAACTGATAGATTCTCTAGCAACGTCCTAATCACTGGAAGTCAAAAAGTATAAGGAATCTCATGGTTAGAATTTAGGATAACAGGAGATTGGGAGCTACAAGGTTTGTCAGGAATCTCATACGATTAACTGCCAGGTCTATCACTACATAGCTGTGTGAGCTTGGACAAGTTGTTTAGCATCTCTGGGCTTCAATATTCTCATATTAAAGTGAAAGATTTAAGGTCCCTAATATGGAAGTATCCACAATCTGTGATCCAAGTCACAGCCAAGCTGCTCTACACTCCTGGCAGATGCTACAAGGAGCTCTCTCAAATGTAGTTTTGGCTGAGGCTCCAAGACAATGAATGCCACAGTCCACAGTGAGGTTGAAGACCCCTGGCTGAGTGCCCATCTCTGGCCTGTACCTGAGGTTGGATAAAGGACAAGAGAGAAGGAAGCTGGATTGGGGGCAGGCAGTTGGTATTCTGAAGTCCCATCTCCTTTCCTCAACTCTAGGAGGACTACCAGGACAGATCATCCCACATCCCAGACTTTGTAGGACCCAGCTCACTCATGCCTGTGAAATCTGCATGACAGGACACCTGTGGGTGACCAGCTGCTCAGGCAACACTGTTGCAAGAAGAGAGGCTGATGCGCTGGGCCAGCATGTGTGTGCAGAAATTCTCATGGCAAAGGACGTGAGGCCAGATGGGGCCTTATGAGGGTTAACTGGCCAGGGATCCTGCCAAGGAGGTGGCCCAAGGAGACCTCAGTTGAAAGAATCTACTAAGTGTATCCCTGGATGGCTGGGAACCGTGGCACAAGTCTCAAGTAACCAGCCAGAGAAGGAGGAGAGACCACAGAGCTTTTGGCTGCAAACATGATCCATTTTTTAAGACAAGGGAAGAATGACCCTGAAGCCAGTTCATAGATCACCAGGCTGCCTCCTTGGCTTCAGAGAGGAGCCGGTATCACCTCACTTCACACAGCCAGCCAACCTCTGCCCAACGCCCTGAGGGCCAGGCCACCCAAAGTGTTGGGAACTCAACCCCTATACAGCAGAACCCTGGGGCAGGACTCCTGCTTGGCAGAGCTGTGGGGGAAGGGCCACCACTCCAGTGGATCTGGAAGGTGGGACGGCCACCCCCATGGGCTCGGAGGGCAGAGCATCAGGCCAAAGAGGATTATTCTTGAGATGTTGTTTAATGTTTTCCCTGTTAGGTTTTAGACTTTCTTGGGACCTGTCACTCCTTTCTTTTTTCCTACTTCTCCCTTTCAGAATGGGAATGTCTATCCTAAGCCTGTCCCACCATTATACTTTGGAAGCACATCACTGGTTTGCTTTTACAGATTCACAGCCGGAGAGGAATTTTGACTGCAGATTATTTATACCTTCAGCCTCACCCATAACTGATTTAGATGAAGTTGAGATAAGATTTGGACTTTAAGCTTTAGAGCTGATGCTGGAATAAGGTAAGACTTTCAGGGTTATTGAGATGGAATCAATGTATTTTGGATGTGGGGAGAAGGGGTGAAATATTTTGGATTAAATGTTTGTTTGCCCCAAAATGCATATGTTGAAACCTAATCCCCAATGTGATGGTGCTTGGGGTGGTGCTTGAGGTGGGGCCTCACTAGTCCATGAGGGTGGAATCCTAGTAAGTAAGATTAGTGCCCTTATAAGAAACAGGAGAAAGCTTCCTTCCTCTCTCTGCTCTTTCTGCCATGTGAGGACACAGCAAGAAGTCAGCACTCTGCAGCCCAGAAGAGGACCCTCACAAGAATCTAGCTGTGTTGGCGCCCTGATCGTGGAGTCCAGCCTTCAAAACTATGAGAAATAAATTTCTGTTGTTTATAAGCAACACATCTTGTTGTGCTTTGTTATAGCAGCGTGAACTAAGGCGAGCCTTAACAAAAGGCAAAGAAAAAAATCCCACTACAGTGAAAATCCTGTACATCAAAACAGCTTCCAGCTTTAAGCCTATACCCTGCCCATCTCAGTAATGAGAGTATGGGGGAGCCAGGCACGGTGGCTCACAACTGTAATCCTAGCACTCTGGGAGGCCAAGGTGGGAGGATCACTTGAGGCCAGGAGTTTAAGACCAGCTCTCAAAACCCTCATCTCTACAAAAAATAAAAAATAAAATAAAATTAGTTAGACATGGTGGCATGCACCTGTAGTCCCTAGGGAGGCTGAGGCAGGAGGATCGCTTGAGCCCAGGAGGTCAAGGCTGCAGTGAGCTATGATCAAGCCACTGTGCTCCAGCCCATGCTACAGAATGAGACCCTGTCTCAAAAATAAATAAGTAAATAATAACTAGAGTATGGACACATAAGTGCCAGTGGACTACTGCCTGGTCAATATTTTTCTGTTTTTCTAAATTCATGTAATGGATGAATACATGTAGTTGTTAAAAATTCAGACACTGTTGACTAAGCAGACTACTGTAGGTGCCCTTCAACCACCTCTGTAACGCCAGCCCTTGCTCAGGAGAAGACACTATCAACAGTTTGACTGTTCCCATCCAGCTTTGTCCTTGTGCATTCACACAGACACACACAGGCACAAAAAGCTTTGTTTTCAGTGGCGGGGGGCGGGATTGTTAGCATAAATGATACATTGGTCTGCATTTCACATTTTCACTTAATAACATTACTCCAAGAATTTTCCATTTTAGCACGTATCGATCTAATTCATTCTCCTTTTGTTAACTGACATATAGTATTTCATAGTATGGTTGCACCATATGTTGCATTCCCTTGCTGATGAGTATTTGGGTTTTTTTTTTTTTTTCCTGTTTTTCACTCATAAACAATGCTGCAGGCAGGGCGCGGTGGCTCACGCCTGTAATCCTAGCACTCTGGGAGGCCGAGGCAGGATAGCTTGAACTCAGGAGTTCAAGACCAGCCTGAGCAAGAGCAAGACCCCATCTCTACTAAAAATAGAAAAAAAAAAAAAATTAGCTGGGAACTTAAAACATAGAAAACATTAGCCAGGCTTGGTGGTGCACACCTATAGTCTCAGCTACTCAGGAGGCTGAGGCAGGAGGACCACCTCAGCGACTGCCTGAGTTTGAGGTTGCTGTGAGCTAGAGTGATGCCATGGCACTCTAGCCTGGGGAACAGAGGGAGACTCTGTCTTAAAAAAAAAAAAATGCTGCAGTGAATACCCTTGTAAATGTTTCATACTTTACGTATGCCAGTGTTTCCTTCAGGTGAATACTGAGAAGTGGGATGGCTGCATTAAAATTGTACAAATAATTTAAATTTAAATAACCACATGTGGCTAGTGGCTACCACACTGGACAGAGTTTTCTAGATGATGTTGAAGGAAACTATCAAGATGATGGGAGAGGGAGGTTTCATGAATTAGAAGATATACAGCTA
>NW_012149841.1:8494881-8555123 GCF_000956105.1 Propithecus coquereli | reverse complement strand
AATATAAATTATGAAATTGCCCTCCAAAAATCCAATTTATACTCCCACCAAACAGTGAGAATTGCTTTTTGTGTGCTTTCTGTTAATACTTGATAGTATCAATATTATAGATTTTTCCAGTATGTTGTATTTTTTAAATGATCTCATTGTTTTAATTTGCATTTTCTTGATTACCCGCTATCTTGAGTCCTATTCGTGTTTGCAACCCTAGTGCCCAGCAGTCATAGTACGTAACAAATATCAGTAAGTATTTTTATAAGATTTCCCAAATACAATTGCAAGAGCAAAACCCATTTACTAGGTGATGTGCTAGGAGGAATACTAGACACTTTATACACATGACCTCATTAATTCCCTCGACTGTTCTCTGCCGTATTTATTTTTCCTTCCCATTTTATGATGGAGAGATAGAAGCTCTGCAAGGTTAAGTAAATTCCTCAAGATCACATAGATAATGGGACAATATAAAATTCCAGCCCAAGCCTGACCCCAGAAACTGAGTCGCTTTCCACCTTATCATCCCAAATCCTGATTGAGCACTTTATCTCTACGAGGAGCTGCAGAAAGTCTCAAGGTCATTAACGCTGTACCCCCTCAAGACAAAACTGGGGAGATTTGATGTAAGGACAGAGAATCAGCACACAGTGACTTTACTACAGGAGCTTGTAAGTCACAGCTCACCGGATGCTTTCTCCCACGTGCATATTTGGTACTCGCAGCAGCTCTTAGGTAGACAGAGCAGGGCTTACTTGAGCACCTCCATCCCTCTCTTGCCGATGTAGAACCTGACTCTCTGAGAGGTCGTCAGTTGTCCAAGAGCACACAGCTGGAGGAGGAACAAGATGCAAAGTGTCCAGGGAGGGTCCTGGGCAGGAAAGACAATGAGAACACCTAAGGGGCATCCCTGCAGGCTGGACAAATAAGGAAGGTTCTAGAAGACATGTGTGGGGCCCAAAAAGTGGGCAGGCTCACGGGCAGGGATAGGGGAAGGAATTTGATGTATTAAATGTCAACACCAAAGGGACAGAAATCGTATTTTTCTGGAGCTCAGACTCATAAAGAAGATAAAGGATAATCTGATAATGAGGAACAGAACTTTGTACTTTCTTCCTCTCTGTGCTAAGCCTGGGGATCCCTCTCCTGCCCTGCCACCTCTAGGGGTTCTGGCGAGCGACTGTGATCTTGCACTCTGGACCCCTCACTTTAAAAGGCAGCCCAGGGAGTGAAAGGCCAAAGCAGGGCAGACCATTATGAGACACCCTCATTTCTAACTTCCACCGGAGTGGGGGGCAAATTCTCTTCTCCTTCATGTCTCCCATCCTGTCCGCGCTGTCTGCACCTGCAAGGCCATAAGCACAGCACTCTACAGTTTACAAAATTGCTCTCTGGCCAGGGGTGGATGCAATTTATCTGAAACCTGGAACTTTTACAATTTGAGGGGCCTTCTATTAGAAAAAGAGTACAAAATAACAGAGTTAAAATTAAGTGAAATGAATACTTATTTGGAATTGGAAAAAAACTTTACAAATTACAAAACATCAAAAGCAGAAAAATACAGTAAATATCGCAAAATCTAGAAAATAGCATAGTCTTTATTTTTAATTATCTGCCTGATACATCTTTACAATCTTTCTACATTTTTATCTGCACACCCTTTGATCCTCTTTTCATATGATTTCAATGATTTACTGTGCCTATTTATGTAGAAACAATAAAAAATTAATTCAGTCTCTCATCCAGCATGATTGATGAAAGCTTGCTTTTCTGTAGTAGTATTTGGGATGTATGAAACGTGCCTTTACTCACAGATGCACCTGCTAAGTGCAGTACCATGGCACCAGTGGCCCTCGCCCTGACCTCTGCTTGGATGCACTTTATAAATCCAAGTATTTCGAGAAATGTATTCACATAATTCCCATCAAACAACGAGAGTATGGCGGGTTCATAATTTTATACGTACATCATTGACTATAATCTCAACAGGAGAGAACTCCATTTGACTAGTAGATGAGAACCAAACATCTCACTTAGAGTCTTGCACAGCTCATGATTGGAAGAAGTTCCCACGCACTGGCGTGGACTCTACGCATCACACATCTCGTTTCTCCTGCGTCATCCTATGCCTGGTGCCATTAGACATGTCATATTTTCATATGACCTCTGACCTGACACCTTTGTGTCTTGATACCAGGTGGGTCAGCACAGTGAACTATAGGAAGATTTCTGGAAACCCTTCCTCCCCCAGAATAAGCAGCAATAATGTAAATATCCCCCAAAATAACTAAAACCACATGACTATATCTCATTGAACTCAAGCAAACGTCCCCAAATCAAGTGTCCTCTGACCAACCCCAGAAGGGCTTACAGCCCCTCCCTGCCACTTGGCCCAAGGGGAAGTCAGAGTGGAAAGAGACAATGATCGTAACCAATTGCAGACACAGTATCTTTTGCAAATTTTACAAAAAGACATCATCATGGGAACATATTGTGAGGCCCTGAAGCATCGTCTTCATTAGCCTAGTGGTAAACCCCGCTCTGCTCTGGCTCCTGACATAGTTCTAGTTCCATAGAAAACTCTATGATTAAAACTCTGTAATGGTGACTGATCTCTTGTGAAAATAGAAATAGTGGGCATGGAAGATGTAAATTTGAATACAGGCCCTGACTCTGACTAGCCGGGTGTCTTCGGACAAGTGACTTAGCTGCGTTTGGTGCTCAGTTTCCTAACCTGTAAAAGTTGGCTGGCACGCTCCCAGCGTCGCTGCAGTTGCACACCAAACGAACAAGTTGAAAATGGCGTCTGGAAGCCAGGCCCCGGCTTCCTGTGCTAACAACCTCTAAGGTACCTTCGGCTCAGAAACTCTCTATGATTCAAAATCCCCACAGAGAAAAGTCAGGGAAGGATTTAAAGAAATTGTTACATATGATTTTTCACAGGCTCATCTCTGGCTCTGTGCAGGTCAAAGAAGATTAAGGGCTCCTGGAAATTCAAAGGATGAGTACGTCAAATCCTATCCCAGGAGCCAAGCGGGGAGGGTGCGCCACAGCTCAATATTCTGCGCACAAGCCAGGAGGTTTTTAGACAAGCATTTCAGGGGAAGCTAACACCGGGTGAAGGGTTTCCAGAAAGCTGTGACTTTAAAACAAATCCACTCAAGCACAGAGAGCTGAGCTCCGCTCGGGGCCTGCATACCCAGCGGCCCCTTCCCCGGGGCTGTGGCCTGGTCCTGGCCCTTGCTGGAAACCAGTTCCTTCCTGCAGCCTCTGAAGGCCCTGGGAACTCAGAAAGGGCAGCTCTGGAAGCTGCTCCTCTCCTGACCCCTGACTTCCTTCCCAGCCCCTCCTCCACGCTCTGCTAAAGGTGAGGAGGTGGGGATGTGTCTGCACTTAATGGGGAACAAATTAGGTGACAGCTTAAATCCTGCAGCAGGTCAGGCAGGTGGTGATCCGTCTTCTCTGTCTCAAGAGAGAAAGGCAGATCCGCAGAAGGAGAGGAGAGTGACGGGGACGGAACCAGGAAGGGCTGCTCCTGCTCAGAGCCTTTCAGGAAGGTCCCCTGGAGCTCCAAGTACCTGCGAGGAGCAGGGTCCTAACAAACAGCCAAAGGAGGCCTCGAGTCCCAGCCGCGTTTCCCCCTTGCACAGCCACACTCCTTGCCTGTACGCACTGCGTCCCCTTACGTGCCAGGTGCCAGGCATATGCTTTCTCTCGTTGAGCCTCGCCACAGGCCAACAAGGTAAGGATTATTACAGGTGGGAGCACTGAGGCTCAAAGAGGTTAGTGACTTGCCCAGGGTCACACAGAGCCTGAACTCACAACTAGGCAAAGGTCTCTGATAACCTTGCAGGCAGGAAACTCAATCTAATACTCACATATCTCAAATTCTTTCTCTTTCATCAGTTCGTTTTCATCGAACTACTGCCTAATTAAGTTTTCCCTTCCAGGCTAATTCCCTCCAATCTAACCTGCAGATTCAATGTCAGCGCCTACCCACAATCCTTCAGTAGGAGTTCCCCTTAAGGTCAAACCCCTAATTGCAATATTCACATCACTCTTTGTTCAAGCCAGACTGAGCTGTGTGTTCCCTGAGCAGAAACCCTATCTCACACCATCATCGGGACTGCGGGGCCACACCTGTGGGGTCTCACCTTGATGGTCTTTCTGGAGGAAGGGAAAGCTAAGAGTCACAGTGGGAGGTTCAAGAACTTGCCTGGGAATCAAAGAAGTGAGCAGGTGTCCATGAGGACGTGCGAGGTCCATCTCTGGAGGAAACTGGGAGCCACAGACCAGTGCCGACAATGGTATAAATTCAAAGATTCAGGAGCATTTTGTTCTCCCACATCTATTCCCTACATCTGTGCTTTTTCCATAAAAACACTTATCACAAAAGCAGCTATAGGGTGGGAGGGCCAGAAGGATGACAAGGCAGCATCCTACTCTGCAGCACGTGGAGGGGTCCCCAAGCGAGAGAGTGGCTATGGAAAGGGGAATAAACCAGGCTGAACGGCAGGAAGGAAAAGTCAGACCGGGGCAGAGGAATGGTGTAGAGGCTCAGATGTGGGGAGGGCCAGCCCGTGCTGGGCATCGGCTGTGGACAGTAGTAAGTACTCTGGCTGTACACCCAATGAAGGAACATGCGAAGAAATCTGCTGTTGTCCAGCAGCTGTCCGATCGTGGTTCATATAAGTAAATCAGCACGGTGCATCTGGGCCACTGCACCCTCTGTGCTGTGAGCAACAGTGACCACCTTGCTTCCAAGGGCTCTGCTTTTTTCGTTTTCTTTTTTTCTCTTTTCCATACTAAATGCAAATATGTTCTGGGATGGTGGGACCATTTTCGGGCTTGAGAGCACACGTTCCAAGGGAGATATTGGAACAGACTTTATTTTAGTGAGTAAAAGTGAAGAGAGAAATGAAGGTGGTTTGTGCTTGGGCTCCACATGTTTCTCTATTTGCTTTAAACAGAGACAATATTTAATAGTACATGTGGCTTCTAAATCCTCCTGATATTTCTGGAGCCGAGAATTGCTGGAGGCCTCACGTAAAAACCTAGTCCAAATTGGTTTCTTTTATAAGAAAGGGAATGACAAGGAGGGGGGTGAACCTGGGCGGCCGGTGGCCTTTTTCCTGGGTTTTCGTCTCTAAGTGTGTAATTGCCATCCTCAGAGCTGGAAAATGCAAAGGGGTGTCGAGAATAGTTTGAACCGAAAAATTGACAATGTCGTGCACTGGCTGGAGCTGAGTATTGGAGCAGTAATAACCTGATTTAGTTATGTTCTACTTATTATTATGCAGGTTGTTAATTGGAATTGAAGAAAGAAAATTGCTGGGAGAAGGAAGAAGAGAGACAAAATTACTCCAGGAAATTGGGAAATAAGTGAAATGAACAATAATCAGGCTAACATATAATAACTTCCAGGGAAGACAGAGAAGAAAGGGGACACAAGTGTTTTATGCAAGGACTCAAAGGAAGCCCTGTTGGCAACGGTCCCGTGTGCGTTTCCCCTGAGGGATGATTCAGACTGAGACGAGCACATTCCCTGCCTGCTCTCCATGAGAGGAGCTTGGCAGGGCTGTGAAGTGACTGTACCCCCTTCCTTACAAGAGAAACCATCCCAAGCCAGACCCCAGGGAAGCCAGAGACCCAGAGGAACCCTGACCTCCTGCCCAACAGCAGTTGACTCAATAAATGGAGAGATTCTGGAATTGCGCATGTCAATTAATAACGACATTTGACAAAACCATAACTCATGACTTAAACCAGAAAGCAGCAATCTTTTTCAGGAAGAGGCTGGAGAGTAAATATTTCAGACTTTTTGGGCCATGTGGTTTCGGATAAAATGACTCACCTCTGCCATTGCAGCCAGAGACGATAGGTACATAAACAAATGGGTGTGGCCATGACCCGATAAATCTTGATCTACAAAAACAGGCAGCAGACCACATTTGGCCCATGGGCCATAGTCTGCCAACACTTGATTTAAATAATAATAGCGAATCCTACTTGCCAGCGCTTCAGCATTTACACGGCACCCTCCCTTGCTTTGTCACTGGGTCACCTCTGCAACCCCTGAGGAGGCAGAGCAGGGATCACTAGACTCATCTGACAGATGAGGAGTTGGGGTTCACTGAAAACAAGTGCATTGCACAAGGTCACGCAGTCTGTGGACAACAGAAACCAGGATATCACGTCCCTGTGTGCCTTGGAGCCCTGCACATTTGGCCCAGCTCCCAGCCCTGCCGAGGACCTCTACTTTCCAAGGACTGCAGCTGAGCAGCTGCTTCTACAGTACACTCTCTCCCTGGCCCACCTTGGCTTTGGTGGGAGGCAGCTTCTCCCTCCCTCTCCCTGTGTCTCTTCACTGTTGCCCAAATGAGCTTCCAAAAGGTCATGTTTGAGCATGACACTCTCCTGCTAAAACCTTTCAATATATCCCCTTAGCCCTTACAGGCTAAGGTCCCACCTTCTTGGCTCAGAACACAGGGCTCTCTTGGCTCTGGCTTCTGCCTGACTCTTCATCCTCACCCCTTGCTGTGATCCCCTAAACCTCAGCAATTTCAAACAGCGTGACATGCCTCCGAGTCATCCTGCTATGGCAAACCTCTGCACCTTTGTCCATATCGCTCCCTGTGCCAGAAAGCCTAACCTGCCCTCCACCCCTTGCTCACACCAGGATTTCTTTGCTAAGGAGGACATGTGGGTATAGAGGATTTAGGTTCCAAATCTAGCTCTGCCAGGGACTGGTGGCCCTCTACTGGTGAGCCCGCCTTCAGCACTCAGCCTAATTTCTCACCTCGGAGGACACCTTCTGACCCCATCCCACACTAGGCCACCAGGGCTCCCTGGGATTATAGTAAACCCTCCTCTGTCTGTTGTCTACAAACTTGACCCGTTCAGGCAGAGATCCTCTTGGTAACCCCTCTATTCCCAAGTACATGCCAGTGCTTGGTACGGAGCAGACGAACAGTGCATGTTGATTGACTGGATGGATAAATGGATAAATGAATGACTCATGAAAGAAATTCATAGATGAGGAAACTGAGAAATTGTCACACGGAATTTTAGTAATAAAGGAGTTTGGCTGAACAGAGAGAAAAGTTTAAAATTTTGCTACTGTATACCATTTAGACAATTCCTCAGTTGTGTTTCCAGTTATTTAGATTCAAATGACAAAATTAGCATTCTGTAAGACTACTTGTTAATATGCTGATGCTGCACGATTTGCAGGTAGGTAAGGTGGGGGGAGGTCTTTGCACGGTTGAGTTCCCTCACACTGATGAAGAATCGGGGACAGCTGACTTGACAATAAACTCCCAGCTCAGAACCCCACAGTCCAATTATTTCGGCTATATTTGAGCCTATTGACATTATGCATACAGAAGAATGAACAGCAAAACTGTACTAATGAGGTTTTTTTATAAGATAGAAAAATAAATGCAATCTGCAGCAAAGCATACTGACAGGGGCTCAGCAGAGTATAGAATTAAGATTTTGCAGAATAACTAGAAAGGCAGGGTTCTTTTCTGGTGTGGCCATGGGAGACTCTGTGAGTTGGAACCCCAAGGTCTTTTGTCCTGACTCAGACCTCAGCAAGTTACTTTATTTACATAAGACTCAGTTTTCCCCTCTGCACAATGGGGGTGCTGATCTATGCCCCACTTACCTCACAGAGTGATTGTGAGGGTTACACAAGATGATGACTGTAACCTCATTTTCCAAATTGTAAATAACCATAAAGGAATGAGGAATTACCCTATTGTTCCTGCTTCTGTTCAGTTTCGCCATTATTTTCCACTAAAGGACAGCAGGATGCTTCACATGTAAAGACGGTGCTTTGAACATCTAGCCTTGTGTTTGAAATGAAACATAAATGCATTTGCTAGCACATAACAATGAAATGTCATATGCTAATCGGAGCTCCCTAAGGAATGGCGTATCGAAATCAGACTTCAAAGGAAAGAGCATGTTCTGCCCAATTAGCAAAGACTGATCAATTTCTAAATATGATCTCCCAAAATAAATATCAAAATTTCCATCATGTATTTTCCAACCTTCCGGAAGCATGCAAATTAGACGAGTCAATCCAGGGAGCACTAACTGACCGCCAACACCACGTCAGGCACTGTGCTGGGATCTAAAAATGCAATACCACAGGATCCTGAGCTCACAGTCCAACAGAGCAACAGTCAAGAAAATAAAGTATTCCAGCTCCCCGCGAGAGGAGCCGACACCGAGGTCTGAGCAGAATGCCAGGGAAGCACCAAGAGGGAAGCGTTTCTCTGCGTATTTGCGGGCAGTAATTTTCCAAACCACCAGCAGCACTGCAGCATGGTGCAGAGCTGGAGTGGCCCCTCTGTGTTTCATTTCATCCAAGAGCATGCAGAAGCACTTCCCACCACCCCTGAAAAATGCCTTTCCCAACTTTAGACACAAGGGCCTGAAAGCCACCATTGGTGGGTTTCACTTAGAAGTGCTCTTTCCAGTTTGAAAATAAATAGTTTTAGATTTGCAGAAGATTTGCAAACCCTTTACCTGGCTTCCTCTAAGGTTATGAAAACTTGGTATGTTTATCAAAACTAAACAAATAACATGGGTACAATATTCTTAACTGAACTGCAGACTTTATTAGAATTTTCCCAGTTTTGCTACTACTGTCCTTTTTTCTGTTCCAAGAGCCAATCTAGGACACCGTGCTGCATTTACTCATTTTGTTTCCTTAGTTTTCTCCCATTTGTGTTGGCTTCTCTATGCTTCCTCATGTTTCATGACCTTGACATTTTTGTAAAGAAGTGATCAGGAATCCCATAAAATATCTCCCAATTTGGGTCTGTGGGATATCTCATGATTAGACCGAGGTCATGGATTTGAGGGCAGGATGCAAGGAGGAGGCCCCCAACACATCACATCGCATCAGGGCTCATGATGTCAACGTGACTTATTACCAGTGATGTTAACCTGATCACTCGACCAAGGTGGAGTCTCACTTTTCTTTCTCGTGCTACATTTGTTAAAAGCAAGTCACTAAGTCCACCCCATATTCAAGGGGAGAGATATTTGGCTCTGCCTTCTGGAGGGAGGAAGATCAAAGAATTTGTGTTCTTGTGTTAAAACCGCCATGGTAATTAGTAAATTTGAGGGGAGGTATTTGGGGCCTATGCACATGTTCTATTTCTCTTAAAGTTCCACCCACTCATTTTAGAATTTATCAATTGATCTTGACTGCAACTACCATAACTGTGTTGTTCTCAGAGTGATTTTTTATTTCCTTTATATTTATTAATTGGATTTCTTCTGTAAGAAAGATTTGTCCTTTCTCCTCTATTTATTTATTCAATCATTTTTTATATCAGTGTATTAGTTTCTCATTTTTCACCTTCCGTAGCTCTAGAATCAGCCACTTCTAGGCTGGTTGCTCTTATTGGAGAGCAGTATTTAGAAACCAAGATCTAAGTGCTAAATATGCTTATTGCAACTGGGGCATCATTGCTCTCTCAGCAAGCAGAGCTAGGAAATCCACGTGTGTACAGGAGTCCATGGACACTGACAAAAACTCTCTCCTTGACCAAACTTTAGTCAGGTTCCTGTGAGCCCTCTCCCAGACTAGCCTCCCAGCCTGTCTTCGGCTTAGCAAAGAATTCTGCTAAGCCACTCCCCGCCCCCCACTGCCGAACCCTTGATATCTGATCAAGTTCCTCATCCCCCACCTTGAGGTATAAGTTCTTGACCTGCCTTTGGCAAGAATCCCATTAGGTCAGTTTAGCAAGAACCCTTTACCCTTGATGTCTCCTTGAGTAATTTTCCATCCACTGACACCCTCCCTCTGCTCATTGGTTATAAATCCTTAGCTGTCTTTGCTATATTCAGAGTTGAGCCCAATCTCTTTCCCCTGTTGCAATAGCCTTAAAGTCTTCCTTACCATTTTTAATGAACTTCGGAATAACTAACAATACACACATATCGATAATTACTTCTGTATCTATCTAGCTGAACACACGCGTGTGCACGTATACACATGTGCACACACACACATCAGAATACAGATACACTCATATTGATAAGCCCAAATCCAATCCAGCAACACAGGGTTCATTCAAACCACCCTCTCTCTTGCTTATTTCTATCTTCTTTCTCTGATAGTGAGAAACCCTGCTCCCATTATCTACATGTATATAATTATTTGCTCCTAACCCATACCCTGTGAGAAACAAATTTACTAATTAGAATACCAATCAGAGCATCAATGAGCAGTTCTTTTTTGCCTTTAACTTTATAATACCCAGGCGAACACTGTTTCCCAAGTGTCTTAGGTCAGCGGCTTTATTCCTCCCCCTTCACTGAGGCTGTGCCACATGTTTGTAATATAGAGTCATTCGTCACAGTCTGCATTTGATCCTGGAATCTCCTGACACTCTTTATTAGGTAAAGGAAGTCCCCCTCTATTCCTAAGTTGCTGGAGTTTGTACGGTGAATGGGTGTTAAATTTTGCCAAATGCCTTTTATACCTCTATTGAGATGCTTGTGTGGTGTTTCTTCTTTACTCTTTTAATAAGTGAATTACATGGATCAAATTTCAAATGTTAAACCAACCTTGCACTCTTGAGGTGAGCCCCAGTTGGTGCTGATGGATTATCCTTTTATATGTTGATGAATTTGATTTACTAATATCTACTAACATTTCAAGGGTTGTTACATCTGTGTTCATGAGGAATATTGGTGTGTAGTTCTATTTTCTTACAACGTCTTTATTCGGTGTTGGTATTAGGGTGGCACTAATTTTATGAGTTTGGAAGTGTTCCCTCCTTTTCAATTTTCTGGAAGAATTTGTAAAGAATTGGTCTTATTTCTTCCTTAAATGTTTGGTGGCTTTCATCAGTGAAACCATCTGGGTCTTTAACATATTAATCATAGTTATTTTAAATTCCCTGTCAGATAGTTCCTGCATCTTTGTCATGTCTGTGTTGAAGTCTGATGACTGCTCTGTTTCTTGGGAGTGTGTTGCTTTTTATTGCCTTTTCATATAATGTGTGATTTTTTGTTGAAAGCAAGACATGAATATAGGACAGTAAAGACTGAGATAACAGCTTTTATGTCTCGAAATGGACACAGCTTTCCTTTGGCTGGGCCTCTAGGGTAAGGATTTGCATTAATCCAGTCAGGTGTTAGGCGAGGCTTGAGATTTATTGTTGTTATATTTACCCTCCGTGTACAACAGTCTTCAAATTCCTGTAGAGATAGCTTGTGTAGAGGGTTTACCAGAGCAATGTCTGTTTGATTCTGAGTCTAGGTCTTCTCTTTGTGCTACATCTCCGAAAGGGTTCCTTTCCATACTGTTGTACCTCCCCTGTCCCTCACCCACCAGTATTCTGCTGTTGTTCCTTATTGAAACCTTAGGTTGGTTGTGGGACTGCGGGTGGGTAGGTACCATCTCTGCCATTCTGATTAGGGCTTAACCTCAAGCCTGGATGTTGTTCCTGGGTCCCTGGAGTGTGGCCTTTTGGGTTCTCCTGCCTCCTTTCTGCCTGCACTTGTGGGATCAGCACTTGGTCCTCCCCACCTAGGAGTAGTGGCCTCCCCACCTCCCTCCCTCCAGCGGCTGCAGTGAGTGCCCACCAGCGCCATGGATGGCAGACACCAGTGCCAGAGCCCTGCGGATTAGGCAACTCTTCTGCAGTGGGACTGATGGGGAGGGACGGAGAAGCGTTTCTCCTCCCCCAGCTCTGTACTCAGATCTTTTATTTGTGTGCCCTGACAGAAAAGACGGGGTTCATGGGATTTGTGGATAAAGCCTGCAGGAGGGTGTGCACCCCGTAATTTCAGCAGCCCCAGGGCTTCCCTCGGTCTCATCGGTTCCCCCTCAGCCTCCACCAATTAGTCAGCTCTTCCAGCCGAACCCTTCTTACCCACCTGCGTCTGTTCCAGGAGAACGTGTGTTCCCCTCTCCTCTCCCGCAGGAGCCATCTCTCCTTAGGTTTTCCACAGGTTCTTACCTCGGCAACCTCAGCTCTCCAATGGTTTCGAAACCAGTCATGAATTTGAAATAAGTCCAGCCTCTTTTTCATCGCAAGGGTGGTAATGACACTCCCTCCAGCTCTGTACATCCTGGGGCGGAAGTCAGATTCAGTATGTTTTTATAGCTACTTTTAATTTTAGTTCTTAAGGCTTCATTTGAATGAGTTAAAAATCTATCTTGACAGGAATGTTGTATTCCAATTCACAGAAATCTTAAAACTTGTTTAAAAAGAATTTAAAAACTCTCATCATGCGTCTAACTCTGAGAAATCTCTTTTAACCACTGTACACACGTAATTATAGAACTGGGGAAGTTTATCGCTTAGACCCAACAAACGCAAACTTTGAACATTACTCTTCAGGCTCCTGCAGCAATTATAATGAGAATAATTTGAAGGAGGACAGAAAGAAAACTTCCTCTCTGAAATAAGGGGCGGCTGTTACTGAGTAGAAATGGGGAAGTCAATCTATTTTTATTTTATTTATTTTTTTGCCACTTTAACACTGAGAGTGGTTTTATTTTTAGTTCACTTTTAATTAGTTGTGCAGAAGAAGGCAGTCTGAGTCAGTTCCAGGCAGAAAAAAAAAAAAGTTATTCTAGCCAACTTGGTATTAACTGCAGTCTGGAGAGCGGTGAATAGGCACGGATTTAACTAATGACTAACTCTGCAGCAGGGGCGTTGGTCAAGGTTCACCAGGCGATTACTGGGCCCTGGGGGTGGGGTTTGGAGAGGCAGTGTGGAGAAGGAAAGGCCCAGAATCACAGCACAAGGGCGCTGGAAAGGCCCCCGACTGGTGCGGTCACGAGGGCAGGGGAGCAGCAGGGGAACACGGGGGCTGCTGGTGGGGTCTGACTGGGGGCCAGGCAGCTGGGGCGTTTTCACTCCAGGTGTCTGTCTAAAGACACAAGTGCTGTCTAAAGATGAAGCCTGTTGAGCAGGGTGGATTGAAACGGGGAGCCCACGTCGGGGCAGTGGAGTCCAGAGTCGAAGGAGTCAGGGTCTCCCCTGGGGTGCCGGAGAGGACTGAGAGGAAGAGATGTGAGACACATGACGAAGGCAGAGGAGAACGAACTATTTTATTGCCTGACTAATGTGAACAAGGGAGAAGGCGGCAAAGATGGCTCAGGCGGCAAGACCCCGCCCTGCCTTCGCAAGGACGCAGTGCTAAGGCAGTGGCCCCGGCTGCGGGGACCCAGCAGCAGGTGACCGGCTGAGCCCGTGTAGGTGAGGCGGGCCGTGCCCCACAGGTGAGAACTCACACTCTGCAAGCGCACACCTGGGTGGCCATACCAGCTCTGCTACTTACTCACTGCGTGACATCAGGCAAGTTACCTAACGTCTCTGCCCTGGGCTCCTAAACTGCAAAGTTGGGTTGCTGACTTCAAAGCATTTTGTGAAGTCTAAATTAGAAAATGTCTGTTGTCAGATGCTTAGCATGGTGCCTGGCTCACTGCATGCAGTCAATAAGTGATTAGGATTCTTTAAGTCTGTATTCAGAAAATGGCTTCTGGAATCTTCCAGGTGCCAAGTCCCCTTGCCCAGCAGTGAAGAGACTGCAGTGAGAAAGAGACATAATCCCTGCTGCCCTCCTGGAGCTATAGAGCACCAAGCACTACCAGTGGCAAGATCAACCCAAGACCCAGGATCAGGAATGAGCCGGCACAGGGAATATAATGACCCTGCGGTGGGGAGGGGAGGGCTGAGGAGGCCAGAAGGCAGCTCCCCCTGCAGTCCGTCCAAGCCCGGTGCTGTCTCCCTGCTCTCCACGTCCGTGGTGCAGGGGACATTTGGGGGCGGGAAGTAGCCCCATCTTTTCTTTCCATGAATCTCAAAGCATGCCCACCTTCTCCATGAGCCCAGCCCCAGGCCTCCTCTCCAAGGACAGAAGTGCTAAACAGTGGATGTGTTTCTAACACGAGGAAGCGGATGGCATTGGGCTCTTCCTGGGGCGACACTGGTCCCTCCTCTCACCCCATGAGGACCACCTGTACTCCAATCCCAAATCAAGTGCCAACTCCTTGTTCCACCCAAGGTCAGGCTGAATGTGATCCAGCTCAAGAACCAGAGACCACCACCCCGACACCGGGCTGCACCCCTGCTCTGACCTGGGACTGGTTCTAACAAGGCAGCTACATCCCTATTCCTCAGACTGTGCTCCCTGCAAGTGGCTCCTTCCGCCTTGACTCCCTGCCCTGCATCCATCTCTTCATTCAATACATACCTGTGAGTCCTGCACCAATTAGATCTGCCCTGCACATGGGCTTCAGTCGGACACCACACTGTTCCTCCCGCAACGAGCTCCCTGTCTGGGCCATCACGGGGCACCTGAGGTGCTGTGGCGAGCGTGCAGCAGAGAGAAGGGGAGGTAGGGGACACAGGAGAGGCGCCCAGCCCAGCGTAGCGTCCAGGCTGAGAAGCCATCTCAAAGGAATTGACGCTAAGCTGAATCTCCGAGGCAGAGGAGGAGTCGGCCAGGTGAAGAGGCTCTGCGGGCAGGGCGGGAAGCCACAGGTGAGGAAAGGATGCGATAATGAAGGATAGCAAGCTGCTCCAGACCAGCAGCCACAGCCCTGCCACCTGCACCCATGGCTCCCAGGTGTCAGCTGCTTGCCAAGAGCCCAGGCATCAGCAGCTCCCAGACTCCAGGTGCCACATTTCAGCCACCTGCCGGGCTACTGCCCACTCCTGCCAGGCTTCCCACACGCCGCCACCTGCTGTGCTGCCTCTGCTCGTTTGCCATTGTCCCCTCTGTGCTTTGCTTCTGGGCTGGCTCCCATGTCCTACCGCCTGGAGGTCCCTGCTACTCAGTCAGGGCTCAGCAACTCATCCACTCTGGCCCCAGTCCCCCTGGTGAGGCCACTCTGAGGAGATTGAGTTGTGGGAGCTTCTGGGGGGCTATAAATGACGCTCCTCCTGGGATGCCAGCACCATGGGCCTGTGAATCTAAAACAGGAGCCCCAAGGCCGTTTTCTTTCTGAATTGGGCTGAATTCCCAACCAAGAGGGGAGGGGGCAGGCAGAAGGAGGCCTGATGGATCCATGAGCTCCTTCGGGGGCTGCTGTCAGACAACGGAGACGAGTGCCCGCTGCCTCCCAGCACGGGGACCAGAGGCGGCCACACGCCCTGCCTTCAGCCGCTGAGCCAGGGGAGCTCCCTGGGGCCTTGTAAACAAGCCGGTGACAGGCCCGGGCAGCCCAGCAAGTGCCTGGGGAGCCCACAAAGACAGAGGCAGACAAAAGCTGGAACATAGCTTTGTCCACGTGTGCATGTCAAGCCCAGATAGGCCAGCTGCAGGTGTCTCCTCCTGGCAGCCCCAGACAGCCTGTCCCAGCCCCGGGCCACAGCTGGGGGCCCTAGGTGCCCTGACCTGGGAGCCCCAAGACCTGGATTTTAGCCCAACTGTAATTCTAACTAGATCTGTGGCCTCAGGCAAGTTCCCTTTCCTCTCTGGAGCTCAGTTCTATCATCTGTGATTACCTAAAAGTCTAGCTTCCTTCCACCATGTGAGGTCTCTACGACTCGCCCCCCATTTCAGCTCAGCAGCGCTATCCTGGAGCCGTCCCAACACACACCCCAAACAGAGAGCCCTCTCCTATTCCCACCACATTTTATATAAATCCTTCCTTCTTAATCCCTCCTCCCTCCCTCCCTCTAGACCGAATTTCTGCTATAGGTCTACAATCCTTTACCCAAAACCCAGGGGGCTTCAAAATTAAAAATTGTCCTGACTTTAGAAAGGAACGGCGCACACACAATGTTCATCACTTGACACCCAGCAAGGTCTCGAGCAGCACCCCCTCACCAAATACGCCAGCAATTCTACGGCAAAGCGTTTGACTGTGAGTACGCACAGGAAATGACTCAGCTCACGTCAGAAAAAAAGAATCAGGATCACGGATGAGGGTTTGTGACGCCGCAGCGGACAGTGACGGTGTCAGCAGCACGGGGTGGGTCATACTCCCCTCTGGAGGCCTAGAGCCCACTACAGGCCACGTGGGCGAGAGGGTTTGTACAAACGTGGCTGACGGCAGTGCGGCAGACGGGCCTCAGACCGGGCACCTGGAACCCAGGTTCCATCAGGGTTTCTACCTGCACCTGTAGGCTCGGACACGTTCTCGCCCCGAGCCTCAGTTCCTGTGTCTGTGAACAGAGATCATGACATCCCCACAAGGCCGTAAGGATGAAATGAGACCAGGATGAAAGAAGGAGGGAGGCAGAGACAGAAATGTCAGGGCCTGCCCAGCCCTGGGTTTCCTTCACACCACAAGTCTGGGTCTGAATTCCCGCCACCCAATAAGCCCCTCAGGGTATACACTGGGCCTTTTCTATCCATTCCCAGTACCTAGCAGAGAGTCCTGCAAATAATGGGTCTCAATATGTTTGTTGAATAAATGAATAAGAGAATGAATTATTAAGGATGCACTGGACGATTATTTGGTGGCTGAACAATGAAGACATCCCACATCTGCATGTCCCTGGGCCAGTGGCCTCGTGTTCGGCGGCCTGTTCTCCAAGCAGCCACCCTAGCCCATCATAACCACTGTGATAAAGCCGCAAAACCAGCTACGTATTGGTCGGTGACCTGAACAGAATTGTGTGCAGGCAGCCAGCCAGGGGAAATGCACGTGGAGTTTATAGACATGCTGGTATTTCGTGAAGGTGTGAGAGAACAGAAGGGGGCGAGTCGCAGGTGGCTGGCAAGAGCCCAGGGTTCCGAATTGGACGCACCTGTTTGTGGGTTCCAGCTCTGCCTTTCACCAGCTGTGGCTTTGGAGCAAGAAACCTAACCCTCCAAGGGCCTCAGTTTCCTCTTTTATATGAAAATAATAATAAAACCTGCCTCCAAGAGTTGTTGTGTATATTAAGATCACAAAGTAAGCAGCCAGAGGAGGCTGTTATTATTATACGTTGTAAACGATTGCTCTTTAGAGCAAGATACAGTATTACCCCATCACCATAATTAGGCTAATAGCTTTAATACCTATTGCAATTAAAGCACCTATATTTGTCTCAGGCATTTTATCACACATCACTTGATACTATCCTGAGTGTCACTGTGGTGACGATCAAGTCAGTGATTGACAGATGGCAGGCACCAATTAAGGAGCAACCCACATTTGTCTTTCTTGCCTCTTTCTAGAAATGTTCTTTCCCTCCTCTCAGAAGGTTCAAACCCTACCCGTTTTTCTCAAGAGCCAATTAAAATGAGGTCTTTCTCATAAAAACTTTTTTTCTTGTCCCCAGTTGCAAGTGGTCTCGCCTGCGTCTGCGCCCCCTGTAAGGCCCTGATCACTTATTACAGTGACAGCGTCCTTGTCTCATCCCCCTTTCTTGACTATGAGCGTCTTGAGGCTAGAGACCAGGTTTTATTCATTTTTGTCTCTCTAGTGCTCAGCACAGAGACTGACACTTAAAATATCTCCAGCAACTAAGGGATCCCTTCATATAAAGTTGTGAGGACAAACAGGACTGCTCCGTGGTGCACTGGAACCAGCGGGCGGTGGACACAGGCCGTGTGGCATCCCGCCAGCGGCTCTCTTTTCGGTGGGGCTTTGATGTACTGAGACCAGACCAGGTACTTTCCTTCTCCCTAGTGGTTTTCAAACTGAGGTGTGATGCCTCTGGAGACACCAGAAGACTTTTCCAGGACCCCCAGGCATACAGAATGTTGATGGAATCAGCTTCCCAATCCTGGACTTGTAAATACTCTTTCCTCAAATTCTGCTCAAGGACAAACCCCAGAGTAGAGGCTGACATGGTGACACGGTGACTTTCATCTCCCACATCCCCTTCCACAGCCATGCTCTCCTCACTCTGAGAAAGAGAGGCGCACCCCTCACTCACCTAAAATCTCTCCATGCGGCTTTGCCTCTGGAGCACAGAACAGGAGACCTTCCAACCACTGTGTCCAGCCTCCTTGACTTGTGGCACTATAAACTACCTGATCCTGGAAGACATAACTTCCAGTAGCATTTCCTTCTTGTATTTAGTTAGTAGGTATACAAATTTGCAATCCATGTATTTTGTTCTGATAAATTGCATATTAAAAATAATTACAGCAGTAACTCAATACAGAAAACAATGTTAACACTTGGCTTCAATAGATAAAGTAATTTAAAAATTTACATTTCAAATGATGTGCATATTTCTGATGCAGGGATGTATGATAGGGTGATTAATAAAAGACTTTTAAGTGTAAAAATATATTAATTTAAAATTCTGAAGGGGAAGAGAAATGGAAATTCAAAGTCAAGAAGAAAAAGGAACGATGTAAATTTGCAACTGTTAAAAGATAGTTTATTCATGTGTTTTTTTAAAATGGATGGTGGTGTGTATAAAATAACTATTGTTTTTACATTGTATTACATACATTAAAAGAAGGGATGGAGCATTTTTGTTATAAAATGTCGATAGTTTACAGGAAGCCAGAAATTATGTCATTTGCAGCTTTTTATAAGCATGATTAAAATGTTTAGAAGCAACTTAAAGAAGGAGGTATATTGATTTTAAAATTATTTCAGGGTATGCCATGTTCCTCTTATCTGGACTTCTACATTTTAATAAGCAAACGATCTGCTGAAATCTGAGATAGCAAAGGTATCAAAGAAAATACCATGGAATAGAAAGTCAAAGAATTACTAGGGGCTGGGTGCAGTGGCTCACGCCTGTAATCCTAGCTCTCTGGGAGGCCGAGGAGGGCGGATTGTTTGAGCTCAGGAGTTCAAAACCAGCCTGAGCAAGAGCGAGACCCCATCTCTACTAAAAATAGAAAGAAATTAATCGGACAACTAAAAATATATAGAAAAAATTAGCCGGGCATGGTGGCGCATGCGTGTAGTCCCAGCTACTCGGGAGGCTGAGGCAGGAGGATCGCTTGAGCCCAGGAGTTTGAGGTTGCTGTGAGCTAGGCTGACGCCATGGCACTCTAGCCCGGGCAACACAGTGAGACTCTGTCTCGAAAAAAAAAAAAAAAAAGAATCACTAGGGGTGAGTAGAGGACAAGGCAGGAGGGAACCCAGGGTGCCAGATTCCAGCCCCGGCTCTGTCTCTAAGTCACTGTGTGACCTTGAACAAGCCCCTTTCCTCCTCTGAGCCTCAGTTTACCCACAAAAGGATGGAGGTGGACAGGAAGTTCTGTAAGGCTTGTCATAAGTGTAAAATACTTCATTGCCTAATTTCTAGAAAGCAGCACCAGCTCAGAGAGGTAGAATGACCCCCAAATTGAACTAATCTGAATTAACCTCCTCAGACAAAACTCTCTCCAGGTGTGGGTGCTCTGGAGCAAGGAATGAAAGAGGCCTAGTGTCCTTTCCCCTGCAGACCCTGGGCTCATCTCGGGGTCCAGCCATCAAGAAGGGGCCTCGAGTACGTGTGGTAGCCTACAAGCCTACCCAGCCTGCACATTTGCCCCAAGACAAACTGGAGAATAAAAGAGGGAAAAGGAGCAGAAAGAGTAGACATCTCTTCTCTCTGATCCCACTTCAAATCCCAGAAGCAACAACCAATGGGGCAGCTTTACTTGACTCCTTGCAATTAAAAAAAAAGCTAGCTACTAGATTTTTGAAGTGTTATGATGAAGTGGGAAGTGATGTCCCCAAAACCAACTGAGACAGTTGCTTTGTCATGGAGGTCACAAATCCCCTCCACACTGGAGTCTTGAATTCAGTGCGTACACTATTTAGAAGTGTCCTGTGCTGTTTACTGATTTCTAAACATGTGATAGCCTCTCTGTGCCTAGCTCTTTACTCACACTCTCTTTCCATCGCTTCCGCAAACCTTGAGATAGGTATCACCTGTTTCGTAGGTGAGGAAACGTTTGTCCAAGAGATGCTAGGTAAGACGCCCAAGGGGACTCAGCCAGTATCACAGGGTCAGTGTTGATGCCACACCTGCTATTTCTGAAACCTAAGAGGCGGAAGACTGGGGTTCAAGCACAGTTCTACAACTGTATACTGGCGTGGCTTGGGAGGGCACAGAAAATGGGGCAGGCCACTGCAACAGCCCACTTTATTGAGCTTTCATTCTGACAGCCACCCTTTTAAGTAGGACTTTCCTCATGCCCATGTTCTAGATGAAACTGAGGCTCAGAGCACATAAATAACTTGCATATACAAAGAGTGGCATAACCTGAATTCAAATCCTGCCAAGCTGTTATGATATGTGTGTGCTGTGCCCAGTTTAAGGGAGCAGATGTTGAGACTTTACCATCAGCACCTCTGTATCTTGCAGACCAACACAGAAACACACTCACGTTCCTCTTTCTAAAGAACCTCCGGATTGGGCCAGCTGAATCCGATGTGTCATGTGCTCTCCTGTTTGATGAGGCCTCCAGATGAGTTTTCCAGAGCAGCATTCACACACTTCCAAGCAGTGCTTTCCGCGCTATGCTCCACTGAACACTAGTGCTTTTACAAGATGTTACTAGTGACTCCAAAAACAAAAGAAAATTTTTTCTAGCCAAATAAATTTGGGATTGGGATTATCACCCTCTTGAAGAGCCTCTTGAAGATTTATAATGTCCATTAAGATGGTAAAAGGATTTTTAAATGCCTGTTTAACTGAGATACAGCTTCCACTCTGGGATATGTCATCTATTACATCTGCCATTGGATAAATGACACTCGCCCACAGCTTGCTGTGTGATGTTGGACTGGATGAGGTTATGCATGCAATGGTGCAGAATGAGAAGAGAAGGAAACCAACTCCTGAGCAAGCGTCATATTTTAAGCATAGGCCAAGGAAAATATCAGGAGTAAGTCTGAGAAGAGCCCAGTGGAGATGTGGTGGAGGAAATACAAGGGAGAGTAGAGATATAGAAGCCAAGGGAAAAGACGTTTTCAAGAGAGAAGACATAATCAGCAGTGTTATCTGCTGCCGAAGGATCTAGAACCAGTGATGTAAAGAGCTCTCTGCAGGACAGTGGGCGAGATGCAGACTGATCATAAGGAGAAGAATCTCAGCCCTGCTTCTGCCTTCTCCTGCTCCTCTTCGTCTCCTTGTTCCTTCCTGAACAATCCAGTCCTAATGCCACTGGGTGGGGCTGACCAAGGGGTGCGTCCCTCCAACTGCGGGATGGGATGGGGTGGTGGAGGAGCCACAGTGTCCAAATGAGAGGTTTAGGAGCCAGAGAAGGGTAAGGACAGCACCCACATGGGCAGGACAGGGTGGGGATGGCCAAGAGCAGGACATGGGAGACTGAGCTGGGGACAGCTGAGCAGCCCGGCATCAGGGTGGGGGCTGTGAGTGGCACACGGTGAGGACGCTGGTTACACAGAGTGCATCAGATAAGAGAACACATCAGGACCATGGGAGTCAGGCTGCTCACTGTCAGAGAAGGGAGTTACAGATACGGACAGGGAGGAGACTGGAATGGACCTCACTGTGTCAGATTAGAATTATACATATGGTATGAATTTATGGTTTTCAATATACAGCATATCCCGAAACGTAGTTGTAGTTTGTAAGCTTTGTTAACTTCAGAGTATAAATTCTGCAGACTGACAAAACACACTATTTGAAAAATTAATCATTTATATTTCTTTTTACATTTACTTAGTTTTGTAAATTTTGAATGACAAATTTTTTACTTTAATGTTTTCAGGCCCTCTGAAGATGGCAAACACTGACTGAAAAATTAAAAACTGATTCAAAATTTACAAAATGGTTTACGAAAGCTTCTGAAAGTCAAGCAAGACTGGGGGACTGTTCCAGACGGAAGGAGACTTTTAAAGAGACACGACCAGCAGACGTTCCGCGTGACTCTGAACTGGACCCGTTTACTTTAAAGGACATCACTGGGACAACTGGCCAAGCTGAAATGGGATAGAGGGTGAGATGATAGAAAAGTGTAGTGCTAATTTCATGACTTTATATGTATATTGCGGTTATGTGGAAGCTCAGCCTTGTCTGTAGGAAATTTCTAAAGCATTTGGTTGTGATGGGGACAGCAACCCACTGTCAAATGCTTTAGGAAAACAAGTTTCTTGTGCTGCCCTTGCAGCTTTTCTGTAAATTTGAGGTTGATTTAAGATTGTTTTTATTAAAATAAAGAGGAAATGTTAACTCGTGGGAGACTCCATTTCCTCATCTGTCATATGGGAGTGTTGATGTCTGTCAAGGCCTATTGAAAGAATAACAATGTTACCTCGGAAAACACTTCGCAAACATGAGACACTAATTAGAGAACATCTGGGGGACACTGGAGGACAGCCACGCATGGAAAAGACTGGCTGCCCCAAGGGCGAGAAGGAACTCCTTGGCGCTAAGGAAGAACAAGTGTGGTCAGGTGAGGGGCACGTTTCACGTCTGCTTGTTTTCTTTTGCTTTCCAAGGCAGTGTAGACATCACAGTATTCAGAGGCGAGGGACTAAAGACCCTGCTCTCACCGTCCCTTTTCCAGACTTTGCTGACATCTGCAAAGCCAGTCTAGAGCAGTGGCCTCAGCCTGGCTGACAGGCCCCTCGGGCAGCCTCGCAGAAGTAGCTCACCTTTCCACATGGAAGGCCCCGTGTTCTCAGCAATGACAAGTGTGGCTTTGTTGTAAAAATCCAAAACACCAAGTACAGCAATTTGCAAAAAAAAAAAAAAAGAAAAAAAAAGTTGTAGGACAGCTGAGTGATTGGACAGAAGGGAGGAATTGTTCTTGTACCCTTTGGTATCTTTGGAATTTAAAATCACGTGAAAAGATCGGTGGTTCTCAATGGAGAGGACAGGAGACAATTTGTCACCCAGAGGACATTGGCAATATCTGGTGACATTTTTGGTTGTCACAACCGGAGAGAAGAGTCTTACTGGCAGCTAGTGTGTACAGGCCAAAGATGCTACTCAGTGTTCTACCATGCTCAGGACAGTCCACCATAACAAAGAATTGTCAGTCTAGAGTGTCAATAGCGCAAAGGTTAAAATACCATAGAGTTTATTATCTAGCAAAAAATATCCACAAATAAAAAAAAAATCTTTGGCTGCTGTTTTGAAACAAAAAGTACCTTCGTATCACAGATCATTGAGCAGACAGCTGTGGACATTTCAATGGATCGCGGCGTATACAGGACAAGGGGTTGAATTTCCTAATTATCAAGCTCGGCATGACAATATAGAGCATTCGGTGCATACCCGCCTATTCTAACCCAGGTTATTGTAATTGGAGGGTGAGATAACGTCCCTGAGGCAGAAATGGCCTGGGGTAATAAAGACCTCATGGATCAGGGGGTCAGAGGCCAGAATTTAATTTGGTTCTATTGATTATTACTTTCACAACTGGCCCAGAATCTCCACCTTTTCTCCTCTGTAAAATGTGCTGAATGTCCTTGAATCGTTGTTGTCTATTCCTCTCCTTGGCTGACTCTCTGTTGACCCCTACAGCACACACCAGGGTACAGCCTAAACGCAGACCTGCAAGGCCAGGTCGCTTAGGTTTCCTTCTGACCATCTTGCTCTTTGAAATTCCCATTCCCAAAGTCCCGGTTGCAAACACCAGCTTCAGAATCCGCTTCTATCCCATGTGTTTGAGCAACGTTCTGCCTCCCCCACTGGCCTTTGAACCTTGTGTTTCAAATGCTTTCTGTTTGGCGCCTGTTCTGGGAATCCCTCTATTTTTCTGATCCCTGGCCCACGCAAAATCTGTCACTGGACTGTGGTCAATGCTGATTTTGTAACTACACCCTGCTGAGGGGTGTGGAGAGTTTGAGATGATGGATATGGATACAATTTGTAAACACAATATGCTCCACAAAAGTAGAGAAATTGTTTTTATGAGGACAACATCTTACTTTCTCTCCTATCATTAGGGCCTGGCACCAAACCTTGTACATAACCGATGTTTGTTCAGTAAGTGCGCCTGGTTGGTGATGCAGCTCAGAGGTGTGGGGTGGGAGGGGGAGGAGTATAAAACGCCATGTGCATTCTCAGGGAGCTTCCCATCCTGGGGAAGGTAAGGCCACTGTGAGCCTATCAGGAAATGGACCCACGTGTGATGGACACACACAGCATCTTCGGAGACTGCCCAGCCTAGAGCCCCAGGGGCCCAGAACGTGGCAGCGTCTTCCCTACACACTGACCTGATTAGATCCCACCCGAGGTGTTACATTTTCATCGTTCATAACATGCACATCCAGAAGCACCTCCAGGAAAAGGCAGTCAGGACCGAGACGTTCCTAGATTCTGTCTCCCACAAGAACAGGCCAAAGAGATCAGAGATGTTGGCCCTAAGAAGAGAAGACTTGGGCTGAAAATGTAAATGCCATGATGCTCTGGAGGCCTGGATTAGGATGAAAGGGGAGATTCCAGCTCAACATAAAGAAGAACTTTCCAGTAATTGGAGTCAGTCCACAGTGGCCAGGTGCGGCGGCTCACGCCTGGAATCCCAGCACTCTGGGAGGCGAAGGCAGGAGGATCAATCACTTGAGCCCAGGAGTTTGAGTCGGTTCACAGCACTAGGGCTCACCCACGGCGAAGTATGTATCTTTAGCCATGAACTAACGAGGATAAGGCAGGATGGCAGGGCTGCTAAAAACAAACTCCGCGCGGAAGTCTGGTCATTTGACACAGCAAACAAATGCCTGGCCAAGAGTAAGTGCTCCTGGATGCCAGCTCTGCCACCAACATGCTGAGTGATGTTGCATGAGTCACCTAATGTCACCGGGCTTCTGTGCAGTCATCTACAAAAGGGGGAAAATTAAACCCACAAGCATCGAAATGGAATAAGACCCATAAGCTCACTTTGAAATGGCACAAAGGGAGCCATGAAGGGCGTGGTTGTGCCCCCAATCTCTGTCCCCACTGGCCATGTCCCGGGAGCACATCCCCAGCTCTGGAGCAGCCTCTCCCCACCGGTGTCCCACCTGCTCAAGCCTCATAAAGAAAGAAAAGTGTCACTTAGAGCAGCACAGAGAGAGCTCTTGATTTAACGAACCTGGCAGACTACGTCGGGCTGTCCGTAGGATCACATTTTATTGAAACAAGGGAGAACACAAACACGGGGCCCTCCGAGCCCCTATTTCCTCCTTCTCTGGTCCTGGCAAGCAGCAACAGCAAGGTGAGCACACACGGTGAGCCTCGTGCTCCTGCTCACGGGGCCTGGGAGCATCACAGCAGGCAGATGGGAAGCACGGCCAGCCCATGTGGCAGTGGGGGAAGGGTGGGATGTCAAGTCAGGGGCAGGAGGGGAAATGGGGATCCCAGATCTTCCACTTTCTCATGGGTGATTTGAGACTTGTAAGCTCTCTGAGCCTCAGTGTTTTCAGTTGTAAAATTGGGGAGATTATCATAATCCTTCCCTCCGAGGTTGCCGGGAGGATTAAATGAGATAATGCTGGACATCGCCTCGGTGACAAGAGAGATAAGGGAGGCACGTGCCTCAGTCCCCCGACTTCCTGGTAAACAAAACTGATATAGCTGTCAAACACAACAGGACACTCAAAAGTATAAGAAATTGGCCACATAATTTATGACATGTAGATGGGCTCGATTATCCTGTAACACATGTGAAAAAAAATTGCATTGTTTTCACTTATGCAGAAAATGAAAACAAAGACAAGGCATCAGTACTTGCTTCGGAGGGGGGCTAACAAGAATAATTCAGGGCTCAGGAAGAGACAAATAAAACCGTGTCCTGGGGGATCGAAACTGGAGACACAAAACTCGCTCCCATGGGGTGAAACACAGTCTTTTCCAAATGCGCACGTGACATGCTCGCACACGTGCGCACGTGCACACACTCACACACACTTGCACACATGCATTTGAACTCGACTAGGTTTAAGATGTTGGCCGAGAGGCAGCCTGGTGTAGGGAAAAGAACAAAGGCTTTGGAGTCCAAACTACATCCAGGGCTTGGGGTTTTCTTATTAACTTTATGACTCTGGGAAATCTGCTTTCTCTGATCCTCATAATAACTAATTTTCAAAGCTGTCATGAAGATTAAATTGAATCATATATGTAAATTACCTAGCCTAATGCTTGGCACAGAGTGAATATTCGGTACACGGTAGTTTTAAACAGTAGCCGTTCTCTGTGTTTGGGTACGTGGTTGCACTAAAGCGCTACTGCGTGTTGGTGGAGGTGAGGCCCATTTGGGCTAACACCTCCAAGGTCACTTGGGACACAGTGGCTGGGGTACAAACCCACAGTTCCCGCGTCCCAGTCTTGTGCTCCATTCACCTGTTTGGTGGGACTCCTGTCCCGGGAGAAATGCATCAAGCAGGAGAAACGGGAGAACAAACGGCTCCACCCAGAAGCCCAATCCCAGTGCTCAGCAGGGCTGTCTCCCAGCTCCCTTTCAGCTCTGTGGGTGGTGACAACCCAGGAGGAAACAATCTCAGTGTGTGTTTATGGGAACCATTTGTTTGCCAAATTCCTTCTTGAATAAATCTCTAAAACCCTCAGTTTTTACTTCTCCATCTGTGGTTTCACAGGAGAAGATAAGCAAACCTTAAAGAAAAATGTTACATAATTGAACCCGCAGGAATATACACAGGTCAGGAGGGCAGGGAAGAGGAAGAAGGTCAGGGGGCTGGCAGGAAGCAGGACAGCGACCACCAGCCCCTCCAAGATGCACAGCCCAGAGGCCAGGAAGCCCCAGCAGACCTTTCAGAGGAGAGCAGCCCAACTAGGCACCATCTGCTGGAATTCAGGCGGGACATCCCCAGTCCGGGGCAGCATTGTGTGATCCCACATTGACAGGGGAGGTCCTTCTGGGATTCCCCGCAGAAGCAGCAGGCTGGGCTACTGGCATCGTTTAGCAATTCTCCAAGACTCAGCCTTTACAGTATCACCTGCCGCAACTTTACACCAGAAAGTACGTCTCAGCCATTGAGCTTGAAGGTCACCTCTCGAAGTCTCTTCTATTATCTTGTGCTGTCACTAAACAGAAAATGGACTCGGTCAAGCTGCACAGAGCGATGAGATGCATGCCTGAGCCACCAATTGGGCTATTTATCCTGGTGGAAGGATATTCGAAAACCCCATCTCAGTATCTAACCCAGCATGATCCTTTTATATGCAATTATCCCCCAGTTTGGCATGAAATCCAAATAAATGTTTAGAAATGCTCAAACCTCCGGATGAAAGCTATAATTAATGTATCAATGATTTTCTTCTAAAGGGCAGCAATCAAAAAGAGGAGCCAGCATATTAGAGCAATTAATGGAAATTAGAGAGAGTTGTGAGGACGATGGATTTGCATTCTGGTTTCGAACATTTTCAGGATTTAGACATTGTCAGGTCAACATTTGTTGTGGGCTGACACTCAAACTCCGATTAACATTTCATGGTTTACAAAGGGCATCACACATGCAGACTGAACTTTTCAAATTGTAAAATACAAAAGATAAGGACCTGCCATGGGGAACTTAAGATCTGAACAATTTGTAAACTAAATAGCAGGGAGAAGCTAAGTGTTCAATCAAAACAACATCGTCAGGGAAGGGACGTTAGGCTGAGGCAAAGAGGAGACATTCAGGAAGACTGGAAATGAAGCCAAGGTTGTAAAAACATGCAGTGCCCTGTACCCAACACTGAGCCCTGAGCAATGCATCGAGGCCTGGCTTGTTGGGCACACAGCTGTTCCCCACAAGCAACTTCAAATGGCTGGTCTGTGCTGCAGACTTCCCTATCTGTGTAATATGTTGCCAATCCTTGACTAAAATGACCCCTGGCCTGGAAGGTGGGCAACTCAAGAGCAACTCTTTGTCTTTATGTTCTCATCCCTCAGCTCAGCGCCTGGAAGACAGTATATGCCCAGGAAATGCTATCACATGTATAGAATTATATGTGATTAAGAACTGATGTCTCAGACAGGCACAGTGGCTCAATGCTTGTAATCCCAGCACTTTGGGAGGCCAACGCAGGAGGATAGCTTGAGGAGAACAGCCTGGGCAACATAGTGAGACCCCGTCTCTACAAAAAATATTTTTAGGGGAAGGGATGGAGCAAGATGGCAGAATGGAAACCTCCAGTGATCATCCCCCCACACAAACACCAAATTCAACAACTATCAATGCTAGCAACCACCTTCAGAAGAACCAAAAATCAAATGAGTGCTCATACTACCTGGTTTAACATTATATCAAAGAAAGAGGCACTGAAGAGGGCAGAAAAAACAGTCTGCATTGCCCATGCCACCCCTCCCCATCCCCCAGCAGTGCCACGCCAGAGCGCTGAGTGGGAAGAGATCTGCGTGCCCGGGGGAGGGAGAGTAAAGGAATTATAGGAATTTGCACTGAAACCCAGGACCCCACTGGCAGGGGGAACACAGCACAGGACAGAATTCTGCCAGTGCCCACGGAGGGAGCATTGAGACCAGCCCAGCCAGAGAGAAATTGTCTGCCCCAAAACCCGAGTGCTGGCACCACTGGCTGACAAAAAGCAGACTGGGACCCGGACTAAATTCGTAAGGCAGTCGGGCCACAAAGGCCGCAGTCCTTGGACAGCTCCTGAGGCTGTGCTGGCTCAGAGCCAGTGGACTGGGGTGCATGTGACCCAGTGAGACACCAGCAGTGGCAGCCACGCTAGTCCCTGTGTCACCCCTGCCACAACTCCAGGCAGCTCAGCTCAGGGAGTCCTTCTTCCACTTAGGGAAAGCAGAAGGAAAAGTTCAGAGGACTTTGTTTTGCAACTTGAGTACCAGCTTAACCACAGTAAAATAAAGTATCAAGCAGACCCCTGAAGCCCCTGATACAGGCCTTAGCTCCTGGACAGCATTTCTGAACCCACCTTGGGCCAGAAGGAAATATGCAGCCCTGAAGGGAAGGACCCAGTCCTGGCAGGATTCACCACCTACTAACTAAAGAGCCCCGGGGCTTTGAATAAACATCAGAGGTAACCAGGCAACAGTCACCACTTTGGGTAAGACTGGGCCGGCTTCAGGTGTGACCTGGTGCTGGTGGCCATGAATGGGTGCCCATGTCTCTCCTCCCCCAACTCTAGCAGCCCAGCACAGAGAGTGAGGTAAGAGAGTGAGACACTTTGCCTGGTAATCCAGGGAATTCTCCCGTATCTTACCCAAGTGTACCAGGTGGTACCACCAGGAGTCTGCAAGAATCATAGCATTATTGGGCTTCGGGCATCTCCGGTGCTGATACAGCTGCAGTGATCAGAGACTTAGATCACAGCACTCTATCCCCTTTGGATATAATGACATCAAGGAGGTAATTAAGGTTAAAAAAGCTCTTAAAAGTGAACTCTAATCCAATATGACTGGTGTCCTTATAAGAAAAGGGAGAGACATCCGGAGTGTACACGCACAGAGAAAAGGCCACGTGAGGACACAGGGAAAAGGTGGCTGTCTGCAAGCCGAGAGAGGCCTCAGGAGAAACCAGATCTGTAGAGCTCTATCTCCAACTTTTACCCCCCAGAATCATGAGACAATAAACTTCTGTTAAGTCACCCAGTCTGTGGTCCTTGTTATAACAACCCTAACAAACTAATATATAAAGCACAGAGGGTAAAACCGTCTTTCATTTGTCCTTTCTCCTCTAAGCAGTAGAAGGGGAGGCAGGCACACAGAATAAAGAGGAGAGGAGGATGTTCAGTGTGTGTCTGTTAGGCCCATTCGCAAGTCTGACGTTTCCTTATTGGTTATCCATCCGGTTGTTCTATTCGCTTTTGAAAGTGGAGATTTGAAGTCTACTACATACTAAGCTCAAAGTTAGCAGAAGGAAGGAAATAATAAAGATTAGTGCAGAATAAGCACAAATAGAGAATAGAAAAATAGTAGAAAAAATCAGCAAAACTGAGTTGGTTCTTGGAAAGATAAAATTGGCAAACCCTCAGCTAAGACTAATTAAGCAAGAAAAAGAGTAGACTCAAATAAATAAAATCAGAAATGGAAGAGGAGACAGTAGAACTGATGCCACGGAAATAAAAAGGATTTTAAGGTTACTATGAGCAAGTGTTATCAACAAATTAGATAACCAAGAAGAAATAGATAAACTCTTAGAAACATATCATCTACCAAGACTGAGACATTAGGAATAGAGAATCTGGACAGATCAATAACAAATACGGAGATCAAATCACAAATTAAAACTGCCCAACAAAGAAAAGCCCAGCACATTTCACTGATGAATTCTACTAAACATTTAAAAAGAATTAACATCAGTCCTTTTGAAACTCTTCAAAAAAAAACCAAAGATGAGGGAACACTTCTCAAACTCATTTTATGAGGCCAGCATTACCCTGATAGCAAAGCCAGACAGAGGCATTACAAAAAGGTTTTTTAAAAAAACCTATAGGCCAATATCTCTGATGAACATAGATGTATAGAAGCAAAAATCCTCAGTAAAATATTAGCAAATCAAATTTAACAACACATTAAATGAATCATACATCATGACCAAGTGGGATTTATCCCTGGGATGCAACGATGGTTCAACAGAGGCAGACTGATGAATGTGATAAAACATACTAAGAGAATAAAGGATAAATATCACAGGATCGTCTCAATTGATACAGAAAAAGCATTTGACAAAATTCAACACCATTTGTGATAAAAACTCTCAACAAACTAGGTATAGAAGGAATTTATCTCAACAAAATAAAGATCATATAAGGTATATTAATTAGCTGGAATGTGCTGATCATTGCACAATGTGTATATATATCAAAACATCAAGTTATATACCTCAAATATATACATTTTTATATGTTACTGATATCTCAATAAATCTGTTAAAAATAAATAAATAAAGGCATATATGAAACATCATACTCATTGATGAAAACCTGAAACCTTTTCCTTTAAGACCAGGAAAAAGGCAAGAATGACCTCTCTTGCCACTTTTATTCAACACAGTTCTGGAAGTCCTAAACAGAGAAATTAGGCAAGAAAAAAAAATAAATAAATAAAAGGCATTCGATTCAGAAAGGAAGAATTAAGAATATCTCTGTTTGCAGATGGCATGATCTTGTATGTAGAAAACCCTAAAGATTACATTTTTTTAAAAAAACCATTAGAACTAATAAATTCAGTAAAGTTGCAAGATATAAAATCAGTTGGGTTTCTATACACTAACAACAAACAATCCAAAAAGGAAATTAAGAAAACAAATTCCATTTACAATGCAACAAAAAGAGTAAAATGTTTAGGAATAAACTTAACCAAGAAGACAAAAGACTTGTACACTGAAAACTACAACCTATTGATGAAAGAAATTAAAAAAGATACAAATAAATGTAAGAACATCCCATGTTTATGCAATGTTTATGCATTGCATTGAAAGACTTAATATTGTTAAATTGTTCATATTATACACAGCAATCTATAGGTTCAATGCAATCCCTATCGAAATTCCAATGACCTTTTTTACAGAAATAGAAAATCCTAAAATTCATATGGACCCACAAAAAACCTTGAATAGTCAAAGAAATCTTAAGAAAGAACAAAGCTGAAGGCCTCACACTTCCTGATTTTAAACTATATTACAAAGCTACAATAATCAAAACAGTATACTACTGGCATACGGATAGATTTAAAGACCAATGGAATAGAATATAGATCCTAGAAATAAACCCATACATATATGGTCAACTGATCTTTAACAAGGGTTCCAAGACAGCAGAAGGAGAAAAAGATAGTCTCTTCAACAAATGGTGCTGGGAAAACTAGATAGCCACATGCAAAAAAAAAAATGAAATTATTCCTTTATCCTACACCATACACAAAATTCAACTCAAAATAGATTAAGGATTTCAATGTAAGACTTAACATGTAAAACTCTTAGAAGAAAACAATAGGGACTTCATGACATTGGTCTTGGCAATGATTTCTTAGATTTGACACCAAAAGCACAGGCAACAAAAACAAACAAGTGGGATAATATCAAACTAAAAATATTCTACACAGCAAAGAAAACACCCAACAGAGTTAAAAGACAACCTATGAAATGGGAGAATATATTTGCAAACCATATATCTGATAAGGAGTTAATATCTAAAATACTGCGGAACTCATACAACTCAACAAAAGAAAAACAAATAACCTAATTTTAAAATGGGCAAAGGACTTGAACAGACATTTCTCCAAAGAAGACATACAGATGACCAACAGGTATATGAAAGGGTGATCAACATCACTAATCATCAGGGAAATGCAAATCAAACCCACAATGGGAACCTTACTTCTGTTAAAATGGCTATTATCAAAACCTCACATCTATTAGGATGACTATTATCAAAACAACGAAAAGATAACAAGTGCTTGCCAGGATGTAGAGAAAAGGGAATCCTCATACACTGTTGATGGGAATGTAAAATAGTGCAGCCACTATGGAGAACAGTGTAGAGGTTTCTCAAAAAATTAAAAATGGAACTATCATACAATCCAGCAACCCCACTTCTGAGTATACATTCAAAGGAAATGAAGTCAATATGTCAAAGAAATAGCTGCACTCCTGTATTCGCTGCAGCATTATTCACAATAGCCAAGTTATGGAATCAATTTAAGTGTCTATCAACGAACAAATGAATAAAGAAATGTGATATATACATACAACAGAACGTTCTTCAGCCTTAAAAAGAGAAACCCTACGATGTACAACAATATAGACGAGCCTAGAGGACATTATGATAAGTGAAATAAGTTAGTCATAGAAAGATAAATACTGTATGATTCCACTTATACAAGGTATCTAAGATAATCAAACTCATAGAAACAGAAAGTAGAATGGCAGTTCTCAGGGGCTGGGGGAAGGCGAAATGGGGAGTTGCTATTCAACAGACACGAACTTTCAGTCATACAAGATGAATAAGCTTCAGATGTGCTGTACAACATTGTGCCTACAGCTAACAATACTATATTATGCACTTAAAAATCCACTAAGGTACATTTCATGTTAAGTGCTCTTACCACAAGAATGAATAAAGAGATATACATAAAATAAAGAAAAAGAAAACATTCTTGAGATCTGATTTGAAATTAATGGAGAACAATACACAAATAAAAGACTTTGAAGGTCAAAAGAAAAAAAGAAAGAGGGAGGTGGATTTAGCCTCTACGTCCCAGAATTTAACAAGAACATTGATAACTTCTAGAATCACTCCTAGACTTGTTCTAATTATGAACATAGATTTACAATGAGACAGAATGATCCAAAGCTGGTGAACTCTGGAACTGAGACCTGGACTTCAATTGCAGCTCTGCCATTTACTGGCTATGTGGCCTCTAGCAGGTCGCTTGAATTCCCCGACCTCAGCTTTCTAACATTTTTCCTCATATTTGAAACATCTGCTTACCTAGTGTTAGCCTAGACTGCTGTGAGCACTAATGAGTTTGTGAACCTTTTGCCGTGATTCGCATATTCATAGATGCCAAATTAAATGGCAGCTATTAATACAATTAAGAAGGCATCCAAAGTGGGAAGGAAGACATAAATTTTGGATACACTGAGGCAGATAAGGGCTCACTATATGCTTCCTTGGAAGGTTCTGGATCTCTACTGACGACTGCATCCACACTAGGATGAAAGGCAAAAGCAAGGAACCCCAAACCGCACTGTGCCACCCACTCACCGTGCAGGCTTGAATCACGTGTCTTTTCCTGGGCAGAGGTGATGTCCTACTCATCTTTCGAACCCCGGGGACTATTAAATGGAAGTTTCAATAAATCGAGTTCATGTAGTAGTTGTAGTTAGCAGGAGGAGGATGCATACCAGCTCTGACTTGCTTTTCTAAGCAACATGCTGACTTGTCCTGGCAGCCCCATGCAGTGACCATATCTGAGAAAGGGTGCATTTTCCTGCTTCCTGAAAATCCGGGACACAATCTCTTAATCTACCTGTATTCATCAAGTTTCTGTTGCTTATAACAGAATACTTGCAACTGGATAATTTATAAGAAAGGGAATTTAGTTTTTACAGTCACAGAGGCCAAGAAATCCAAGATCTAAGGGTGGCACCTGGTGAGAGCCTTCTAGCTGGTGGGGATTCTCTGAAGAGTCCAGATGTGGTGCAGGGCGTCACATGGTCAGGGAGCTGAGTGTACTAGCTCAATCCTCTCTTCCTCTTCTCATAAAGCCACCTGTCCCGCTCCCGTGATACCCCATTAATCCATGAATCCATGAATGGATGAATGCATTCATGAGGGCAGAGTCCTCTTAAAGTCCTCACCTCTCGATCCTGCCACAATGGGCATTAAATTTCAATGTGACTTTTGGAGGGGACGAATATTCAAACCATGGCACTACTCAATGAGAGAGGAAGGTGAGGACACACACATTTAGCCTCTTTGTGTCTGATTTGTCAAAACCCTCACTGCAGGATGCTCAGGGCTCCCTAAAATAGCTCCTGGTTACCGTGTCCAGCGGCGAAGCAGCTTTGGAAATTGTCAGGTTGCCCAGGGAAGAGATTCCTTCAGTCATGACAAAAGCCCAGTGTTCTCAACACTTCATCTCGAAATGATTACCTTCCGAGACTTTCGAGTCACGCTAATGAGTTCTTTTTCTGAAAGATCTCCATCTCTCAGATCACTGAGCTGAAGTCAGGCTCACCATGGGGACTGCGGATCTTATCATACTTTCAGTCAGGCTCAGAAAAAAAAAAAAAAAACGGATCTGAGAAAGATAGCAAAAATGGCAAATGACACTATTAAAACTACTTTTCGCATTTCAAGGGATTAAAAGCCAGATTTTTCCCACCTCCACATCTCTGTAAAATCTTCAGTCATGTTGAGAGAGAAAAAAATAACTTTTCAAGGATTGTTTTTCTCTGTGACAGCATCTACATAAAACATCGATGGCAGAGAGCAGAGACAGACCAATGTTTGGTTCTGTCTGAACATCTGTAAAAAATGAAAGTGGATAAGCATTACAACAGAGAGGCAGGGAGTCAGCATGGACTGGGAATTGGACTTGTCCGGTGGCCCAGACATCCCTGAGACCCTTTCATGGAGCCAGCACAGCCAGCAACCCAGGGCCACTACCCTAGCCATGAGGATGTCAGAACGGCAGAGGCTCCTGACAGTACCCTTTACTTTAAGAATTAATTCATTTTTAAGAGTGGAGCCCAACTGTCTCCTGACTTGCTGTCTCCCATGAGCCTACTTTCAGGGGAGTGTCCTAGCTATTTCTGCAAGTTTTCCCATTCTAGGAACACCAAAGGTCCAGGAGGAAAGGCTCTGCACTCGGTCTCTCTGGCCCTTAACACCAGCCCCCAACAGGCACAGCTGTTTCTTCGCATGCCTGCTGCTGACACTCGTGGGCTTGAGGATGGGCCACGGCTCTTACTGGGTCCATCCCGGCCCCTCTTGTAGCAAGAATAAAACTCAAATACACCCACACTGAGGCTAAAGGACTCACAGCTCCTGCCCCTGCATGGCTGCTCGCTGCTGGTCCCAGTGAAAACCAAAGTCTTGGGTATTGTCTGTCTTGTGCCCGCTTCTATGTACCGGGAACAGCACCCACAAGGGCAGCAGCACTCCGTGGCTCCCCTCTGCCTCTGAGTCCAAGCCCAGCAGCCTTGGAGAAGCCAAAGGCCAATCGAGCTTCTTGCCCCATGGCTAACCACTCTCCACTAGGAACACTAATTCCCTTCCGTGAAAACTCCATCCCCCCTCACACCAGGGTGTGCTCTTGTCCTATTTCCTTCAGTGGAAAATTCCATCCCTTTTCACTCCAAGGTATACACTTGTCCTCAGGGACCCCCACAACTGTCACAGAATAGGCATCTTTAGAACATTTGGCAATGCATGCACGTGATCACATTGCTGCAACACGTACGTGAAAGATCAAAATGGAAAACATAAAGGTACGGTTCATTTGTGGGAAGAGAGAGGGGTGTCCTCCTCCCTGACCCTTTATCTAATGGCAGCCACTACATAGGCCCAGACAGGCCCCTTAAAAGCCATGGATTCAAGCTCAAATTTTTCATTTCGCAGATGGAGAAATTGAGGCCCAGAGAAGAAAACGACAACCTGGGAACACACAGTGGGTTAGCAGCAAAGCCGGTGTGGCTGTGGCAGAACAGATAGCATTTTCCAAAGTTAGCCACTCCAATGCAATCCCATCTCACAGGCTCTTCTTACAAAGTGGCACTGAGAAAAAGGGTCTATGTTCCTACCCCAGAGAAACAAGAGACCTACCCTCCTGGTAAGACTAACTCTTGGAACCAGTGATTCTCAACAGGAACAATTTTCTCCTCCCTTAGGGGGACGTTCGGAAATGTCCAGAGACATTTTGTTTGTCATCCACTGGCATTTAATGGGTAGCAGTCAGGGATGCTCTACACAACTCACAGTGTACAAGACAACCCCACAACACAGAATCATCCAGGAACAGATGTCAATAGTGCCTAGGCTGGGAAACCCTGCTTTAAACCGTAGCAGATTGTGGAAGAAAACCTCAAGCAGAAATGGGAACACACAGGCAGGACATGGATTTCTCCTGAGTGGTTAAGGGGACTCCTTTTGTCCCAAACAACACATGAGCACGTCTCACCCTTTTGCTTCTGAAGGTAAGAACAGCACGTCTACACAGTGTCTTTTCAGCAGGAGGTGAGGATTTAGAGCAACAAGATGTCATGAAAACATTATCAAGAAAAAAACGAAGTGCATCAATTACATCTTTGTCCTTGAAGACTTTGTAGAGTAAATGCACATGCAGACTAGGGTGAATATCCACACAAAATAATGTTCGTCTGAATTTTTCTCTCTACTTGCCCAGCATGGCTCTCTAGAAGGGATTACTGTTTCAAAGAGTTATCTGTTTTAAGGCTCCGAAGATATTTTCTCATTACTTTCCAAAAGTTTTACCAGGGGAAACGCCCTCTAGCAGTGCCTCACGGTTCCTGCCAATATTTCTATATTATCTTTATTCTTTGTTTATTTACCAAGTTAAAAAATTACTGACCTTGTTGTTTTAATTGACTTTAATAAGGTTCAGCTTGCTTTATTTGTTCATTGGCCATTTGTGTCTATTTTCCAGTGAATTTCCTGTTCAGGTCTTTTGCTCATTGCTCATTGCAGTTTTAGTGTTTTCTTACTGATTGGTGTGAACATTTTTATACATTAAGCGTATAAATCCTTTACCATATTATTATAAATATTTTCCTAACTTCTCATTTGTCTTTTGAATTTTTTATGATGTTTTGGTAGTGTTGAAGATTTTTTAAAAATCTTTATGTAGTCAAATACATTTAATTCTCTGTGATTTCTCCGATAGAGAGGGAGTTCCTCTTTAAATAATCAGGCAAATATTTTCCTATCTTAACCCTGGTTTTTTGTTTATAATTTTATAAACATATAATTATATAAATATTTAAACAGTCTCAATACGATGTGTTAAGAGACATGATAAATATACTAAGAGTCATGCAGAATTGAAAATATTATGGTATTGACATTCTTCATCTGAGAATAAATATATCTTACCATTTTATGTATGACTTACCTATGTACCCAATAGACCTTTTTAATTAAAAACAATTATGAACATCTAAGACATACAAAAGAGTATAAATAACAACTCAGCAAATTCTTCTGTATCTTAGCTTTAGGAAATAAAACAATACTGACAGAGGTGAAGGTGCCTATGTCCATTCCCTGGCTGTCTCTCCTCATCCTACTGTGAGCAACCACATTCCTGAATTTGTGTTTATCATTTCCATGCATTTCTTTTCACTTTTACTACTTACATATGTATTACTAAGCAAGATATGTTTTTATGTTATATACACAGCCATACACACACATGTATAGAGATACATTCATACGTACATACATATAACATGGTCTTCCTCTGTAACTTACTCTTTTTTACCTCATATTATGTTTGGGAGAATCATCCATTTTGATGCAGATAACACCAATACATTACTTTTCACTGATGCATCATATGTGTTTTAATATATCATCTTGTCAATAGGCATTCAGACTTTGTATCTTTTACACACAATCTGTTATTAATATTCTTGAACCTGTCTCCCTAAATAATTTACAAATGTTAGTTGAAATGTCAGGATGATATTTTTGGAACTAGACATGATGATTTTACAGTTTACTGGGGGAAAACACTTGAAAAACTCAGAAAAAATCAGGAAAACAAATCTCTTGTGAATAATGGGGAAGACTGACTCCAGATATTAAAACATCTTATAGAGCTAAAATACTCAGAACAATTTGGTGTTGGTTCAGGAATAGACAGAACAACAGAATGGCTCACAGAGCTCAAACATAAATTCAAGTCCATATGAAAACATAGGCAATATTAAAGGAGGTATTCTAAACCAGTGACAAAAAGGATGATTTAATCAACAATGTTATGACAACTGGCCAGCCATTTGCTAAAACTGAACGAGATTCCTATCTTATTCTTACATAAAAATTATTTCTAATTATATTGAAAATAAAAACACAAAGAAGAAAGAAAGAAAAGTGAGAAAGAGAAAAGAATATGTGTATATTGTTTATTTTTTTGGAGATGGGATCTTGCGGTGTTGTCCAGGCTAGAGTGCAGTGGCAAGATCATAGCTCACTGCAGCCTCCAATTCCTGGGCTCAAGCGGTCCTCGTGACTGAGCATCCCAAGTAGCTAGGACTTGCAGGCACTTGCCACCATACCGAGCTAATTTTTGTATTTTTTGTAGAGATGGGGTCTCTCTCTGTTGCCCAGGCTGGTCTTGAACTCCAGCTCAAGTAGTCCTCCCACCTCAGCCTCCCAAAGTGCAGTGATTACAGGCATGAGCCATCATGCTCAGGCAAGAATGCATTTATAATCTCACAATGAGGAAAATCTTTTAAACCAAGCTATGAAAAGAAGAAGTCATGAAGGAAAATAGCAACAAATTAGATCTGATAAAAATGAATAACTATAATATGACCACAGGAAAAAAAATCAAAAACATATCAAAATACAAATAAAGATCTGTGTGGAGAAAGATTTACAACTTACATCACAGATACAAGGCTAATTTCCTTAATAGGCAAAAGCTCTTAAAACTAATATGGGAAACATTAAATCCACAACAGAAAATGAAGTAACAGATTTCAAGAACCACACAGACACAATTTAAATGGCCAATGAACATATAAAGATGGCAAACTGAATTCACAGTGAAAGAAACACAATCTGTCCTTTTTCACTTGTCAGAATGTCAAGGATTTAATGCTGGACAATACCCAGTGTTGGCTGAGGGCATATCAAAAAGCTGCTGGTAGAACATAAGTTAGGGTAATTTGATAGAATCTATCTACATTAAAATGCACACACTCTTCAAACCAGTAATTCTACTGAAAGTAATTTATGTTTTTGATAAACTGGTAACAACTACACAAAAATTTATCTGCAAAAAATGTTCATCACCCTTGTTGGTAATAGCAAAAAACCTGAAATAACCTAAATGTTTTTTGATAGACAACTAGATGAATGATTTATGGCAGAGCTACACGATACTAGGGAGCATTTTTCAAATGACGATATATCCATGATAGATTATTAAATTTAAAAAAGCACACACCTGTAGTCACAGCTACTGGGGAGGCTGAGGGGGAGGATCACCTGAGCCCAGGAGTTCAAGTCCACCTGGGCAACACAGCGTGTGTGTTAGAGGTTCAGGCTTCACTCTTCCATTCCCTGCCCTCTGCCCCCTCCCCAAGACAGACAGAGGACAGACCTGTGTGGACCTGCCCTATGTTGGAATCAGCCACTGGGGAGCCCAGAAGCACATCAGTGGAGAGGAGGAGAGAGGGCCAAGTTTTATTCCCCCAGCTCCCTCCAGCAAGGCTGCCTGGTGCTGGCTGTGCACCCCCAGCCAAAAAGCAGCATTCTGCTCCACAAGACATTCTCCTTCTCCATTCCAGTGACAATCCTGCCCCCAGTTCCTTCAGACTTAGGGCTACTAACATCTCTGCTGCCACTAGCCCCAGTTTCCTGCTCTATGCTTTGTGGGTCCCCCGTAAGGCACCCATATCTTTGTAACTAATCCTTTGTAACTAACTAAACTCTCTTCAAATTATCGTAATTCCAATGTGCCATTTGCTTCCCATTGGAACCCTGATATACTATGCATATATAGTATGATGCCATTTATGTACCAAAAGAAAAATGTCACATACACACATATGCATAGAGAACACACAGAAAACTGGTACTAGTCATTACCTCTGGGGAATAGAGTTCGTTGGTACAAATTGAGAACAATGAGTGTTTTACTTTTCTCTTTGTATGAATTCGTGCTAATTGAGGTTTTTCAAGCAGAATGAACATGCATTACTTTTTAAATGCAGAGAGATATTTAAAGATAGAGAATTGCAAATCTGCCGCTCTGCCTTCACTCTCCAAGCAGTTCTTTGAGGCAGAGTGACTTTGAACAGCCAGACCTCTTGATAATAAGCACCTCTATTCTAATAACCTCTCCTCTAATAACTACCTCTATTACACATGTGAGCCCTTGGAGCTTGAAGCCTGTTACAGCCTCTCCCCTCCACTCCACGCTGAGAGCAAAAGTTGAAAAGATGAGAGTGTATGCTTTGTCTTATCTGATACAAAAGTTCTGAGGTTTGGCATGGCATGCCCCAGAGTCTGGACATGGAAGATTTAAAACATTTTAAAATGTCTTCTGAGCAGAATAGGAACTAGAGTTTTGCAGACTCAAAGGGAAATAATGGAAACCAACATGCCCTTTCTCCTGATAATGTGCCATTTAGCCATGATAATTTGGAGGAGGTTAAAATTTAGAGAATATTAAAGGAGATTAGCTTACATAAAATTTTTGCAAAAATGTCTCTCCCAGACTCAGACTTGGACGAGGGCTTGACATGAAACCTATCCCAAGGGAAAAAAGGGATGGGACCTGGAGACACCAATGCAATTTGTGCTCCAATAACCCCAGAGGCTGATTCCTGGTGGTCCAGCGAGCCAGAGTCCTGTCTGAAGTCACCTTCCTACTGAGGCAATTTCCATTTCACTGTGGCATCAGGTTAGCAGATACCGTCATCATTGTTGACCAAGCCGGTAGTCAAGTGGTCCCCAGAGATCTTCCTTCAAAATGCCCCATCTTATTAAACAGGCTGGCACAACACCTCTGGCTGCCCATCCGTACCCATGTACAAGGCCAGTGATTGTGTATGCAATTGTGTGCTTGGATGTCCCACCTGCGACTTCACTTCTTCTCAGTCTCCGTTTCATCAAGGAACGGAGCAATAGTTCACAGTGATTCAGAGCTTTTACTAGGGTTAGGGTTGTTGCATCATAATTCAAACAAGCAAGAATGAAACTAAACTTATTTATGGTATACAACTAAATTGTAAATTACTCAAAGAAATTTCTATTTTTTTTTTCTCCAGATGTGTCTCTACTACACGTTGTTTTAAGACTCACACTGCGGGGATCCTGATGTTCCTCCTGTGTGCGGCTCAACGCTTCAGTTCAATGAGCTTCCTCGGTGTGGATCCTCTGTGTCAGTCATTTGCCTGGCATTGGAAATACAGTAATGAGTGAGACACCATCTCTTCCATCCAAGAGTTTATGGCGTGTCGGGAACACAGAAAAGCAAGCACGTAAATGCAGCATTGTGTTTCACGTAACAGTGGGAGAAGACGTGAGCTACTGGAGCGATAATGTAGTGTGTGATTCATTCAGGAGGGGAAAAGAGGCCCCAGAAGGCTTCACAGAGGAGGTGTCTGGATCGTGGTTTTGAAGGTTTCATAGGCATTTTCAAGGTATACCCAGGAGAAAAGGCATTTTGGACATAGGGCCAAGCATATGCAAAGGCCCTGAGATGTAGTTGGACTTGCTGAGGCTTAACGCTCAGGGTAGAGAGTGTCAGTAGATAATCTGTATTCCTTTACACAGAATTGAATTTTATCCTGCAGGCAACGGGGAGCCCTTAAAAACTTTCAAGCAGGAGAGTAGTGAGGTCAGATGTGTCACTTCCCTAGGTGGTTGGTATGGGAACTGGCCTAATGGGTGTATCACACTCGGCATTGCTATTATAAACAACAATGGGGATATCAATCAAGCTAGCACAACATAGGTCTCTCAGGAGCACCTTCTTCCACTGCTAGTAATAAATAACACTTTGTCCTGCAACCATTCTTTCTTCTAGAAAGTTCAAAGAAACTTGTTGACTTTGCCTCTTTGATCTTATCCAACATCTCTGAGAAATAGGGTGAGAAAAATAACACTTCCATTTGGCACCCACAAAGACTAGCTCAAGGAGGACTTTGATCTCTCTCAATTTCACCCACTCTCTTCTTGAGAAAAGGACCCTCTCCCCGGACCTCCTGGGTCGAGACAGGGTTTGATGACTCGGGATCTGAGACGCAGACTGCCGGGCTGTGCCAAAACATTTCCACATAATGGGCTTTTCACTGTACAAACATACAGAAAAAAACATAAAAATAGACATATAAATCAGTAGTTATTCCATAACCCAGAGATGATGACTTTTAACATTTGGATGTATTTCCATCTGGTCTTCTCGACCACGTAACAAAATCAGGATTAAAGAGAATATATGATTTTGTATCCCAATAAATTTCAGTCCTCCCGAAGGTGGAGTGAGACATGAGAAAATGTGTATCACATAGGGAGTGAGAAAGGCAAAATGTACTGCTGTTTGTTATGATGATCAAGCTCTGCGAAACAGAAAACTGAAGGGAAGGTCATCTCTACTATCACTTTTATAATCTTTCAAGCAGGAAAAGTGCAATAGAGTTTTACGTTATGGTTGGACTGACTAGGTGACCTCAGAATCCCCTTCAAATCCTGGATGATCTGACTATTAAACTCTGTAAAACGACAACGCACCTGATTAATCTCAGAGGCTTTAACTCTGGCCAAGTTTGCTTTTTCTGAAGAGAGGAAATGTGAAATTTCATCCCAGACAGAGATGAAATGAGAAACCTATCTCAGCCACTAACTACTCTGTGGCCTTAATCAAAGCACTTAATTACTCTAAGCCTCCATTTCCTCACCTCTAGGATGGGAAGTGATATTTCCTCCCTCGTAAGTGTTTGGGAATTTAAAAGAGATAATACGGAAGCCGGTCACCATCCTCACTCTCACTTTCAGGCCCCTAAGAAACCAAGCAGGAGCCACCACTCCTTTCCGAGGCCTCTGGCGGGATCCATCAGGGCCACCGTCCTGCCTCTTTTCCAAGGACACAGGACCTTGTTGTGCTCTCTACGAACCCGAGCCTCTTGCCATCACCCCTGCCGTGACCTGTGAAGCAGCAGGACCTGAATTATGACACGCTCGATTTCTAAGGCTCTTCTTCTCAGGAAAGAGCTCTAATTCCTATTTTATCTAATTTATCCAACCCATTCCCAAGACATTCTTGGCAGATGTCTCCTTTCCTCCCCTGGCTTCTGTAGCCCCTGGCACAGTCCTCCCTGTGGCACTCACCACCCTGGGTTGCAATTCTCTTGCACATCTTAACTCTCCAGCCAGTGCTGAGCACTTTGAAGGCAGGACGGTGTCTTAGTCGTCTCTATAGAGCTAGTTCCTAGCCCCAAGGACCAGGCACAGAGCACGTAACTAATAACTTACAGAAAAAGTGATGTTTACAGAAATTCAAACTTATTTGGCACGATTGTACAGCTATTATATTGACAAACCAGCAGTTCTTTGGCTACCACTATTTGACTTTGATATATGATGAAGAACAGAAGACCTTGATCCGACCCTGGACGTTCATAGAAGATGAGGAAGCCAAGGAGAACAAACCCCACCCTCAGCCCATGAGCCAGACCCTCTGCCCCAGAAGCCAGTCCCATCATACCCTGAACACCTTGGCCACGTCCCAGCAGGGCTTTCTCCTCTAGCACTAGGAGACTAAGAAGGCTTGTGGCTGGAAGAGGACGGCACTTCCTCCTTCAGAACTCCAGAACCACGACGGTCAATCCTGTCCCTTTAAGCTCAAGTGTACCACATGCACCTAGAGATGAGGTGTTAGATCTGAGCTGATGAGGATAAGGCCTTCGTCCACAGAGATTCAACTTCAGAGCCGTAGCCGTCCCTAAATGCTCTCATGTGCCAATGATACTGCCTGCCCCTCTAGAGAAACATAGTTCTTATTTGGTCAACACTTGAAGCCCTCCCCAATCTGGGCAAGAAAGAGGTCTGGAGGATGATCATTCTGGTTATCTATTACTTAATAGCAAATCACTCCAAAACTTAGTGGCTTTAAAAAAAAATCAATCATGTTATTATATCTCACAATTTTATGGGTCCAGAGCTTGGCAAGGCTCAGCTGGCTAAGTCTTCGGCTCCATGAGGGATCCATTGAAATCACTCAGTGGAACCCAGCTGGCGGGTGGGCTGGTCTGGAAGACTAGATGGCTCCATTTCCATGTCTGGCACCCTGGTGTGGGTGACTGGGAGGCTGGCTCAGCTGGACTCTAGGACGGAAGAGTCTACGTGTGTGCTTTCAGCATGACCGCCTCCAGGTAATCAGACTTCCTCATGGTGGCTTGAAGCTCTCAGAAAGAGAATTTGAAAAGCCAGGAAGTACACACTCCCAATTTCCTAGGGACTGTAATAGCATCCCTACAACACTAGGCTATTGTTCACAAAGCCCGCCAGACTCAAGTGGCTAAGACATAAATCCACCCCTTCATGGGAGGACTGCCAAAGAATTCACAGCCCCCTTTAATCCTCTAGATAGAAAGGGGCCACCATGCAAAGGTGGCTGGCTCCCTCCCCTGAATTATTTCTGTCTCTTGGTGTTCTCCTCACACCCATACTGCAGAGCCCTAGATCCACCAGTTATCTCTGGCTCAAGCAACGCAAAAACCGTTTTCCTTGTGTGTCAAGCATCCCCAGGTCTCACTGGCCTGCAGGTTGCAATGGGGTGATATTAACTTTAATTTAGGATTTCGACTAACATGCGACCTCTACCTGTACAATTGTTGACTCTTCCCCCTTCTCTCTAAGTCTCCCCAAGTTACTTCTGAGAATTCCAGGGGGTATCTCCAAGGGAGGAATATTCAAGATGGTATGCTCAGGAATAAGTAAGCTTGCATTACTTATGGATGTCTTCACTCTTTATTGAGATCCTCAGCATAGCTAGATAAATAGAGAGATAGATGGATGGAGAGATATCTCATGGGCCACATTTACTTACTTACTTACTATGAGTTTATAAGAACAGTCCAGTGCACCCAGCCGAAGCCTCCGATTCAACGGTCCACAGTCCACTGGCTTTCCTAACACCATGATCTCTTCATCCAAAGGTGTTACCCCAGAATGCCATTCTGGAGAGACCTGCTCATAACCCAGCCACATCCTTCTCCAGAATTTTTTTCACTAGAGAGTGATGCCCCGTGGGCTCAGGGGCCTCCCCCCTTACTTTTCCTGTGTAATAGTGGTCAGGGGTCTTTCCCTCATGAACCCAGAGCCAAATCGTCCTGCTCAGCCTGGTATGTGATTGCTGTGTGTCCCCTGAGTCAGTACAGGTATGACTCGGACCAGATGAGTCATGTAGCCCAATTGTTTGACACTTCGGCTGCCACCCGGAAGGCCATTGTTGTCCACTCAGAGAGGCTGCATCTTTGGCAGGCAGTGTGACATCGCTTGGAGTCAGGCACCTCTGGGTTTGAATCACAACTCTTCAGCTCACTGGATGTGTCACCCTCAGAATGGTTTTTCATCTTTCAGCCTCAGTTTCCACATCTGTGAAATGAGGATAGTGATATCTACCTAGCAGGGGAATTATAAGAATTAAATTAAGAAAATTTAACATAGAATCTGCCCCTCCCAAAACAGTGCTCAAAAATGGTAGCCATTAATAAGATAAGGATAGTGGCAGTCGTGGTGGTGGTGATGTCATCACACCAATTTACCTGGTTATGACCCTGAGCCCCGCCATGCCCTGTGCCTAGTAATGCCACGACTCTGTATCACATGGCTCCTTGCTTCTGCCCCAGTCACTTCCGTTTGCTCTCACAATGCTCCACATCTCTCATCCATTTACTCATTCACACACAAATGCTATCCAGTCACTCTCATGAGCTGAGCACTGTGCCAGGAGCTAGGGATGCAGCAGTGGGGGAGAGTGGACCTACCCTAATAGGTCCAGTAGCATCACGGCTCATTTCACGTGCTGAATCAGGCCACAGCAGACTACCTAGATTCACAAATGTCAGAGCAGGCACCCTCCTCGGCTATGCTCTCCCATTCTCTCTCTTGCTCCCGCCTCTACCAGCTTCCCTGAGCAAACACCCCCGCAAATCACACCCAGGCCCCCGGGTGCAGGGTTTGCATCAGCCCACCCAGCCAACACCCTGGACCCAGCAGCTTGCCTCCCCAAACTTGGAGAGCTATGCAAATCATAACACCTACTGTTTCTTAGGTACCCCCAAAGCACTTTGCACGCACCTTTCATTGACACTCCTCGCAGCGAGTACATGCTTTGCGGTAGAGGACACTGAGGCTTCAAGAGGTACAAGACTTGCCCAAGGTCAGCTAACAAGTAGCAGAGCCAGGGCTCAAACCCAGTTTGCCTAAGAATTGAAGATGAGAGATTGGACATGACTAAAGCTACACAGAAAGTTAATGGACAATTTCCTTCCTTCTTTGGGGAGGTTACTCATCCTTTAGAATAGTTTCATTTGCTCGCATCTCCCTGTGATGGACACGGCAGTTAATTAGTAGGGAAGTGGCAATGTGCACAATGAAGCAGAGATGTGGGTGAGCAGGGGGTGCGATGGTGCCCCCCTTAGGTGGAGGGCCAGCGACTAGCCCAGTGTCCCCTCCCACTCCTTGGGAACCAGCTGGCCTCTGCTTTCTTTCAATACCTCATCACCCTTGAGCTAGTCTGCGTGGGTCTCTGCTTTCTGTGACACTGCTCCGTCCAAGCCGATCGCCCCCAAGGGCAGGGCCTGCCTCCTTCTCCCCTCCACCTCCCCAGCAGCAGCTCTGTGCTGGGCACCGTATGGGCACCCAGAGCTGGTGTCTGACTACACAGCAGCAGCTTTTTAATGCTTTTAGAGTAAAAGTAGGTTTTCATTCTTTCTTTTTTTCCCCCAGTTTCATCTGGAAGGAACAAAATGCCTTTGCCTATTCCACATGGAATAGGTACCTCCTTCAGCACCATTTGCAAAGTACTCTAAAATTGAAAATTGTTGTGGGTTAAAATTGTCTGTCCTCTTCTGCATTTTTATTCTGTCTCAGAATAATGCCATGATGAAGAAAGAACAGATGTTTATTACAGGTAGAGCCTGCTGTACCAACATAAGATACAGAATCATGAAACCATTTTCATCCATCACAACAAGCAAATTGGTATGGCTGTATTCAGAGCGGGGGAGGGCTTCCACGAAAAGATCTTTGGGAATGACTGGTCAGCCTGTCCAACAATCAGCTTGTTCTCACAAAGGAGATGATCACAGAGGCCAGAGAGCAAGGGCTTTGGGGTCAGAAGACCTGCGTGTCACTCTCAGCTGTGCAATTACCAGCTCTGTAACCTGGCACAAGTGACTTAATGTCTCTGAGCGTCAGTTTTAACATCTGCAAAATGGAGACAAGATGCAGACTGTAGGTTTGCTGGTTAAACCAAATACAAACACTTACGTAAAAATAGTAAACGTTCTCAGGGAACTCAAGGCCCCTCACACTTGCCACTGGTCCTCCCCTCTCTTCCCTCCCCCTGGCAAAGGTCTGGGAAGTTGGCTCATTCATGGTGTGGAACATTTGGACAATGTAAAGCAGAACAAATTATCCTCAAGGACTGTAAACCACGTTAGAAGAATTCACTACCTAAAACTCTCTCGCGTTGGTTACCACGATGGTTAATTTCATGTGTCAACCTAACTAGGTCAAGGGATGCCTAGATATTTGGTCAAACATTATTCTGGATGATTCTGTGGGGATGTTTGGGAGGAGACTGACATTTAAATCGGTAGGCAGAGTAAGGCACGTTGCCTTTCCTACTGTGGATGGGCCACATCCACTCAGCTGAAGACCCCAACGGAACAAAATGCTGACGCCCCACCCCACACGCCCCACCCCCAGGGGAGAGGGAATTCTTTCTACCTGACAGCCTTCAAACTAACATCATTTTTTTCCCGATTTTGGACTTGAACTGAAACACCAGCTCTTCCTGGGTCTCAAGCCCACCAGCCTTTCTCACCATCAGCTCTGTGGGTCTCCAGCTTGCGACTCACCCTGCAGGTCTTGGGACTTGCCAGCTCCATAATCACATGAGATAATCCCTTAGAATAAATCTCTTTACACACACATACGCACGCACACACACACACATCCATCCTGTTGCTTCTGTTTCTCTGAAGAACCCTGACTAATACAGTTACTATGCATCATTCTCGTGTATTTATTAAAATAGGTACCTGGGTAACTTCTAGGCAGTATCAGCCACACAGTAAGAAGCAGTTAGAGAAGATAAACCGCGGGTTCCTTAGCATGTGTGTGTGGTCAGGCTCTGTCCCTCCTCAGCCTGCCCTTCATCCCTAACCGGCCAGACTAATGATGTTTGGCTGCGGCGTTACAGATAAGGAAGACAAAGTGACCAGCCCAGCTCTCCCCTGCAGGGCCCCTGGAGGAAGAAAAATAGTCAATGTTCTCAGGGAACTCATCAGCTGGTCAACCTCGGAAGCACCAAGAAAAGACAACCTTGAAACTGCGGTCCCTTTCAGCCTGGGAAGGACGCCTGTGCCTGTGTGGCTTGGAGCAGGGGCCGCTGAGCAGCTGCGCTGACAGCAGGATGACGCGAGGTCAGCTAGTGAGAAACGGAGGAAACGAGGACAGACGGCGGACCCGGACCGAGTTAGAGCCAGGGCGCCACTGCCACACATCGCACCTCTTCCCTTTAGCCTTTCCCTCATTCAGCCGCCCGTTCCCTTACTCACTCGACAGGTATTTATTTCCTGGGCTCTCACTGCGTCCAAAGCCCCCGTGGCTGGGCCATGGCACTAAGCTATGGTTAAGCAGGTTGCACTGGCGTTGGAGACGCGACACACACACACGGGGAGATCCTTAGGAGCAGGCAGCCGCGAGCCGGGTCGCCGAGGGGAGGAAGAGCCCGTGCTCAGGGAGGACGCGAGTGAGGCGAGCCCCCGCACCGCAGCAGCGGAGTCCTGGAGCTTCTCCCGGATTCCTGCAGGAGAGGCGGGCGCGCAGGTCAAGCAGGGACAGTGACGCTGTGTGGGAAGGACAGCAGCGGAGGGTCACCGTTTCCCTCCCTGGTGGGCAGCAAAAGGTGTTGGAGCCAAAGGAGGGAGGGTCTGTCAAGGACAAGGACTCTACAGGGACAAAGATTTTTTGAGTATGTCCTTGGAGCTGCATTTTAGAAAACTCAATGTGACCTGACGACAGACAGATTTTAACCTAGTTTTGATATTTTTATATTTTTCTGCTCTTATTTTTAAATTATTTCTTTCTGTTTCTCTGCAAAGGTCCAGGTGTTGAATGTGAATGACTCTTAAGTGGAGGAAAAGGAGACACATGACGCCTCTTTCCCCGTCCGTGCTGGAGCCTCGGGTGTGTGTTTTCTCTCTCCCACTGAATGGGAATTGCTTGAGGCCAGCAGCCGGGGCTTACTGAGGCGCCCCTCGGGGTCTGTGTCCTGTTCTCAGCATCTGCCATCTGCCCAGGGGCACCTGGCAACCTCTCTGTAGGCTTCCCCTTGGTGCTTCCTGTAGTAGCAGAGGGTGAGCCTTAGGACCAGAGGATGTCAAAGCTGAAGACATTTCCTCCAGTCTGGAAAGAGAGAAGGAACATGAGCAGGACCACGTGCTAAGTCCACGACAGACCCAAGGCAGGAATTGGGAGCGGCTACTCCTGGTCCAGTGTCCTTCTCACGCCTAGAACCAGTGAGGATGGGAGAGAAGATGTGAGGATTCAGGCCAACACATAGGCCTGGAACACACGTCAGACTCACACCGTCAGCACCGCACAAGCACAAAGCAAAGGTGTCTCTGCCGACAGCCCCATCCCTGCAGTCTCCCGGCCTGCGTGAAAGGTGGACACTAACCTCACAGCAGAACTGCCCCCACTGTTTCCCCACAAATCTTCCACTCCGCTGGAAGGCTTGGTCCCAGCATAACAATTTACAAATGGCTTTGTAAAGGCTTCGTGAATTTTAGGATTCTTCAGGGTCAAAGAAATGTAATTGCTTCTTAATATATACCCAAAATATTTTAAAATTCCTAATCACCCCAGAATCACAAATCTGAGAGTTGGGAGAAATTTTGGACCCTATCTAATCCAAGTCCTCATTTTACAAATGGGAAAACTGAGGCCTGGGGAAGATAAAAGACTTGCTCAGACAGGTGTTTGCAGCATTGGTCTAGAGCCAGGGCCTCAAGCTCAGGCCAAGCAGCTCATGGAATAAGCAAAGGCTGGGTGGAGGGAGGGGAGGGAACACAGGACAGTGACAGCCTGGGGGTGCACTGGGAGCAGCCCCCACACAGCTCTAGAAACTGTTGCCATGGGGAAACACTGGTTCAGTGTTGTCAGAAATTCTTTTCTCAAAAGAAGCTCAAGATCAAATGTTTAAGTGAAATCACTGCCTTTTAAGAAGTCGGCAATGGAGTCATGATTTTTAAACATTCTCCAGGCCAAAAACAAATGTAGGACTCCGAACTGCGACCTCTGGCCCAGATGATAGACGCTTAGCACATCAAATCACTGTCCCCTCCTCTGACCTCTGCCATTTTCTACATGTGTGTCTGTCTGTTTAAGCCTGTTTGAGGTGTGAACTAGAACAAAAAGGTTGTGTGAGCTCCACATTTTAGCCCTCTTCATGAAAGCCCACTGCCCTAGAGACAGGTAACTCTGTCCTCCGTGGGTGAATCACTTTGGCTCCATAAAGATCTCCCTAGCTTAGCTTTGGCTTTCATTCATGTAAAATCTTAAATAACTCTGACATAAGACATACGTATCCGAACCATAACAATGTGACAGGCTGACTCAGCATTCTGGAGTCCCCGTGGGGCAGGTGTTTTCAACACAACACTGCAGGACCGTCACCTGGCCGGAGCAAGCTATAAAAACCCAAAGAGAAATGGAAAGAACACCCCTTTACCTTTACCCCCAAACCCACTGCTGACAGCTAACAAGACCTCTTTCAAATTATGTTCCAGATGGAAAAGTAATTAAAACAGGAAAACATGTTTTACTCATCTCCTTACGTTTCCTGTCTCAGGGAAAACCCACCTGAGGCTGTGGAATCTCTCTGAGTAAGTAGCTAGTGTGGCTCACACCAGATGCACGTTTACACTGACATTTGTACTGACAAAAATTCCCATTCCTTATTTGGAAAAATCACAGGAAACAAGAGGTCTTTATCGGAAAGCTCTATGGCATTGGATAAAAGGCACGTCAAATGGTTTGCACACTCCAGCCTCATGAATACTAAACTGCTCAATTCTCAGAAATGCTTTTCAGCAGTCTCATAAGCATATGGAATCCTCAGGCCGACTTGGGGTCGGCTAAGCCCGGAGAGAGTCCTGAGCTCTGAAAAGATTATGGTACCCAACCTCCAACCTCACCTGCAATGTTCAAAACACACTCCAAAGCCTAACACAAACAAAACTTAAACTATGATAACGTTAAAATAGCCTTTTCTGGCTGGGTGTGCTGGCTCATGTCTATAATTTTAGCACTTTGGGAGGCCGAGGTGGGTGGATCGCTTGGGGCGAGTTCAAGACCAGCCTAGGCAACACAATGAGACCTTGTCTCTACAAAAAATTTAAAAGTTAGCTGCTCATGGTGGTGCACACCTGTAGTCCCAGCTACTCAGGAGGCTGAGGTGGGAGAATCACCCGATCCCAGGAATTGGAGGCCACAGTGAGCTATGATCATGCCACTGCACTCTAGCCTGAGCAGCAGAGTGGGACCCTGTCTCTAAAATAATAATAATAATAAATAGCCTTTTGCTAGACTTCTATGGTTGAAAAATTTTAGATAAATACATGATAGTAGAATTTTCTTAATTTTTTTGAAAGTCTCAAACTTCAAAAAAGTTTGGCTTTGCAAAACAAGAACTCAGTGGGGAAAATAAGCCTGGGCCACCCTGTGACATGGGACACACGCCACGAGAGCTCCCTCAGAGACCATTTAATTCAATGACCTTCATCTACTTTATACAGTTGGCCCCTGAACAGCACAAGTTTGAACTGCATGGATCCACTTACACGTGGATGTCCTCCCTCCTCTGCCACCCCTGTGACAGCAAGACCAACCCCTCTCCCTCCTCCTCCCCTTCAGCCCACTCAGCATCAAGACAACCAGGGTGAAGGAAGAACCTGTACGATGATACACTTCTACTTCATGAATGATAAACATATTTTCTCTTCGTTGTGATTTTTAATAACATTTTCTTTTCTCTAGTTTACTTTAGTGTAAGAATATATACAATATATGATATATATTATAAAATACAAAATATGTCTTAATCAACTGTTTATGTTATACGTAAGACAGGTCAAACAGTTGGCTATTAGTAGTTAAGTTTTGAGGGAGTCAAAAGTTATACCCAGTTTTGACTGCACAGGGTCCTGCACACTGGTCCCAACTCCTGCATTATTCAAGGGACAACTATAAATGGAGAAACTGAGGCTCTCGTCACAGTAACACAGTGTGAACTTGAGCCTCCAAATTTCAAATACACCACACAGCTTCTCCATTTCAATTGCCCATCAGTAAAATGCCCACCCACCCCTGCATTCAAAGATCCCCGGTAAGGAAAGGAAAGGACATTTTCAAGGCTTCCCATAGGGATGCCTGGATTCCACTGTTGAACTACAGAGCTGTGGTGAGTCAATTTGCATACATTTCAAAAAACTTACCTAGGATGGTTTCAGGAGCCTGGCAAGATAAATTATGTACCCTTGGCAAAGTAAAGCACTGCGTGTTCTAATTAATTAGCTATGCGGAACACAACCAGTATTGGCCCTGAAACAAAGGAAAGGACTTGGAGAGTTCAGGGTAGAGATTCGTAAATTAGCTCCAAAAGAAATGAATTAATTGCTTCTGCCTTTTGCACACCCTCCTCCCATTTTGTTCTGCAAACATGTTACGAGTCTTTGCTTCCCTTCTAGCTTTTATAGCTGTGGCTTTGAAGTCCCCGTTTCTGCAGTAACGTGCGTCCCTCGCCTGGCTCGATGGTCCCGTGTGTGAACGTAGCCAGAGCTTCCTCCAATACGTCCAATGCATGGATAATTAGTCTGAACTAAAAACATAATCTGCTCAGGATAATTGACTCTTTATGAAGTCAGCTTTTAAAGAAAAAGGAAAGATGTCTACCTTAGTTTTCACGGATTTGCATATGACATGATTATTGCTCAAGTCAAAATGAAATCATAGGTGGTCTAATTGCCTCTTAGATCGGCTGGGTCACTGCTGGTAATGCTGATGGTGGAGGAAGAAGCAAGACAAATTCTTTAAGCATAGCACTGTATTTTTACCCAAAGCATAACATTTAAATAAAATTATTCTAAACTATTCCTGGGGATTAAAGTTACTCAGACCCAGCAGGGCATTATCCCTGGCGCAGGAGGCATCCAAGGCCCTCTGTCAGCCAGCGAGCCGGGCCATGCTCCCCGGCAATTTCGATTACTGCTTAGTGATCAAAGATGTGAGACTGAAATTAAAAGGTATTATTGTATTTCTGCCTAGCAAATGTTGACAAGCATGTTCAACATATACTTTATATGTTCATATGTGAAGAATTAATTGGTACAAACTTTCTGGAAATCTAATTAGTAATTTGTTTAACACGGACCCAGTAATTTCATTCCCAGAGTTGATTCTAGGAAATTGGTCAGCAATACGGATAAAGATTTTCTATAAGGAAGTTTATCGGTGTTATTTACGCAATTGAAAAACTTGAAAAAAGTAAATGTCCAACATTAGAAAATTAGTTAAATAAATTATGTTATGACCAAAGGTTAAATAATACATGAAGTCATTTAAAAGGGTGTTTAAAACATCAGTAAAGACGTGGAGGAAATGCTCACAATATGAGTAGTCAAGCCTGGCTATTTTTTTTAGTGTAGAGAAAGACCATGTTTTCCCAATGTATTACAATGAAAATGTACTGCTCTTATAACACAAAATATTTTTAAATGGATGATTGCACAATAATTTATAGATGTAAAGTGCCATTTAATTATAATGGATTTTTTAAAGTAAGCCTAGTTTCTTGTTACTAAATTAAAAGACTCAGAAAGTGAGTTGTGTCAACTGCTAATGACAGTCTCAGAAAGACACACAACCTGTGGAGCCTTCGGTTCCAGCCACGCTGAAGAATGGGCTTCACCTTTGATGGATCGCATTTTAAAACATCCAAAAGGAAGCTGCTGTAAAGTCAGACCCATAAAAAAGTCATTTGCCTAGACCTCCCATTCAAGTCCAGCGCAGCCCTCGCTGGCTATTAAGGTAACTGTTTGGAAAGAACATATTCCCCTCTCTGGTAATCAAAATGCGTCTTCCTCTCCATCTGCCTCAAAATGAGAAGTCATAATCTTCTTTTTATGACATCTCCATAAAAGACGTCAATAGAACAAAAAATACTTCGGCTCCTGGTAATAATAGTGTTTGTTATGGAAATGGTAAAATGTTCCCATATAGGTTGCAATCCACTTTAATTAAGCCTTGTTAAAGAATACATTTTCAAATCATCTAAATCAGATATTGCAGAGCCGTGAACTTGCTGTCATGGAAAAAAAAATGCACCTTTGGGATTAAGCCTGGGGCAGAATCAATTTTCTTATTAAGAGCCTGCACACTCAGGACATTTGTAATGGCCGCTAAGCCAAGCCTCTGGCTTTACGTTCAAGCCTGGCAGTCAAAGAGCTGAGAGCTTTTTGTGCTGAGCATGTGGGTACTGCGGGGATGCAAGACTGTGCCAAGCTTCCCTCAGCTGGCTGAACCCTGCGGTGCCCAAGGTCCTGAAATGCTCCCCCCGTCGGTCCCCTCTGCAGTCTGCCCTCCAGGAAGGAGCGGAACCTGAGGCAGAGAGATGCAGCAGGAAGCCGCTGGGCTCTCAGCGCAGATCCCAGGTGCCAGGTTCTCCAGGAAGCTTCCAGGCAGAGAGAGATGAAGCAATTTGGACCCAGACAAATTCTGAGGAGGAAACCATACCTTTCTTTTTATATCGTTTAACCCTTTTATTAAATTCCTTCTCAAAAATTATGAAAGTGATATGTGTGACACGTCATTTTTAAAAATTACTAAAATGTGTGTTAACATATAATCTCTACAGGCTTTGACACACCCTGCCACTTAGGTAGGCAATGGAGACAGCGGTGCGTGTTTTGCCCCCATAAAACACGTACAGGAGGTGGCCCTGCTAGTTTTTATGAAAGTAAAGGCATTGCATACACATGGCTCTGCAACTCGTTTTCTCACCTAACAGCCCTCCAGGTCCATAGCAATAGATGTAGGAAAACAGCATTTTCAACCAGTCTGGGCACCCTCTCTGCCTTCCCCCATGACACAGAGGCATGGACTAAGCCCCATGAACCTTCCCTCGTGGACAGTAACATTCATCCTACTCCTCGCTGAACATGTCCCGTTGTCCACTGTGGGGCCATATGGTCACCTTCCCCCAAGCCCTCACATGGGAGCTCAATCTCCTTCTAAAAGCTTGGCCTGACTTAGTCGGTGGTTCGTTCTTCCATCCCCACCTCCATCGGAGGGCAGAAAGAGCACAGGTCTTACAGTGTTGTGGCGACTGCATGAGGCCGTGAGGCTGCTCACACCTGTCCCGGAGGAAGAGCCACAAGTGACTGCCCTGCCCAGGCTTCTCTGGCCCGGGAGCCACCCTGGCCCAGGCACTAGTTCCCCCCGGGCTTCCCAGGTCTAGGCTTGAGGCACGAGGCCAGGATGTTAACAGGTCTATCAAGACCCATGGCTTACAGCCTGTGCTTTAGATGGATCAGTTTCCTGAGAGCCTCTGTTCAAGAAAAACAACAGCTCAGGTCAGACACAAGCCTGAACAGTTGCCCTTCATCCAAGGGTTTTCCAAGCCCCAAGTTCATTTCTTTGCTTTTCCAAGACCAGCTGGCTGGCCCTTTAAGACCAGATGCAATATTGCTCCCCCATTTACCAACTGGTCAAACAGAGACAAAGACAAATTAGGTAATTAACTGCCCTTCCTGCTGTGAGTCAGGGCCACAGCTGACATCAAGACCCAGCCTCTGTGGGCTTACAATGCCATCATTACCGACCCTCGATGAAGCCATTCGATGAAGCCATTCTGTGAGCTGCAGAAAAGCTCTCTGAAAAATAAATAAAAAATGAGAAAACACAGCAAGACTTTTTGTATTGCTGAATGCTCAGAAATTGCCCTTTGTTAGACAAGCCTTTCTCCCTAAGGCTGCCTAACTCTCCTTATGCAATCTCTGGACGAAGGCTTTTCTCCTTCATCCACAATAAACACTGTTCTCCTGCCACGCACAGACAGGGAGGTGGCATGCCACCAAGGCACCTATGACATCCGGGAGCAGGCGACAGGCTGGAAGGTGCAGAGAAGGCTGCCTCAGTGGGTCTAGTCTTGGTTCTTGTTCTTGTAAGTGATCAGTCACTTCGTCCACAACAAAAACTTGTTGTGACCAGCCCAGTGTCTATTTTCTACTGTGCCAACTCGGTGGAGAACAACAAAGTTATCAGAGAGAGCAAGACGCAGGAGACAGAATACTAGAATAATACACGAGGCAGGAAACAGGAGTTTGAGGAAGTAGAGCCTGAAGCAAGCACGGATTTGGGAGCAAGGACTTCACTTAGTACGGGATCCCAGGGGACACCAAGAGGGGGATTAAATGAGACACAGGGGAGAGAAGGAAGCAAGTTGCCAAATGGAGTGAAGTTTAATCTCCTGGGCAACCCTGGAAGCCAAGGTAGAGTTAGCCCACCCGAGCAGCGGACGGAGCTGAGGTGTTTACACAGCACCTCCGCCAGTCACTGGGCGAGGGTTCCTGGGGGTAGGGGGGGTTGTTAATTCTCTGGTACTTCCTGCCAGACCTAAAAACACCCTCAGTCAGAAGGGCAGCTGCTGGGGGGCAGGGAGTCAAAGAAGGCTCTGTGTTCAGGTCACTGATCAGGCCCCTAAGGGGTAGGTAGGGCACAGCACCCCCCCATCTGCAGGCCATAGTGCAGGCTGAGGGGGGTTCTGTTCAAGCTTATAAAGTCAGGAGGAATAAATAATGATAATACTACATAACAGGTGTCAGAAAACTTTTTCTATAAAGGGCCGATGTCTCAGTTCATTTGGGCTGCGATTACAAAGCACTATAGACTAGGTGGCTTATAAATAACAGAAATGTATTTCTCACAGTTCTGGAGGCTGGAAGTTTGAGTTCAGGGAGCCAGCAGGTTCAGGCTCTGGAGACGGCCCTCTTCCAGCTTGCAGAAAGTCTTTTCTCTGCGTCAAGTGGCAGGAAAGAGAAAGAGCTCTCTGGGCTTCCTTTTATGAGGGCACTAATCTCATTCACGAGGGCTCCAGGCTCATGACCTAATTACCTCCCAAAGGCCTCGTCTCCCAATACCATCACGTTGGGGGTTAGAAGTTCAACATATGAATTTGAGGCGGGGCGGGGGGGGGGAGGACAAACATTCAGTCCATTGCAGCTAAGTAAGTAAATATTTAGGCTTTGTGGACCGTAGAGTCTGTGTCACAACTACTCAAAGTCTGTCCTTGTACTGCAAAAGCAGCCACAGACAATGTGTAAACAAATGAGTAATGCTGTGTTCCAATAAAACTTTATTTACAAAAGCAAGCAGCAGATAAGATTTGCCTGTAGGTCATAGTTTGTTGACTTCTGAGTTATAAATAATAACCATTTAATAGACACCTACCAGGTGTTAGGTGCTTTACATATCTGACCTAATTTAATCTCTAAAGCTAGGTATTATTACTCTTATTTCACAAACAAGTGAGCTGGGGCTCAGTGAACCTGGGTCACTTATCCAATCACATGCCATTGGTCAGCCGGAAGAGCCAGGACTCACATTGAGGATGAGCTGACCCAAAGCCCATGGGTGCTTCCTGCACTAGCAAAATATCTACAAAATATTACCAAACTATTTACAAAGTTTCTAAAAGTAAAGGAACTTCTCATTAAGTGAAAAACTAATATATAATATTGTATAAACAGTATGATCTTGACCATATATTTTTTAAATACTCAACAAAAACTCGGAGGGATATATACCAAGATTTTAGGTGATCACTTCTGAAGGGGTATGATTACAGATTATTTTTTTATTCATATACTTTTCTCTACTTTCCAAATATCCTACAATGGGCACATGAAACTTTTATGAAAAGAAAAATTTAACCTTATTTTTAAAAAGTATGGGGACCAGTGGTTGCACAGAGGAAGAAGCTGTTTAATCTCAGTGATTTCTGAAGTGGATATAGCCATCCCATTATGCTGAGAGAGGAAAATAAAAAAATTCTATTCATATTTATTTACCTTTAAAAAATACAAACAAATTGTACCAACTCAATACTCAGAATGACCCTAGAACCTTCCTTTAATGCACATGTCATGGCCACGTGTCTAAGGACATGGAATCCTGTTAGGAAAGTAAAAGTTCTCACCACGATGGCTTCACTGCGGTGCCCACTCTGTGTTGCTAATTTCGTTGTAATACCAGAAATTATATCGCCACCTATCGCATCGTGTGTGTACCCAGGTAAGTTACAGATTATATTGTCTAGTGTTTATTTTAAAATGGACAAAGGATGTTAAAAGATTCCTGAAAATAAATACCCAGGTAAAAATAATACTAATAAAGGTACAAGCCGATATGTCTGAGTATGAGTTCCTTTTCACCCACATTACAATGGTATTCTACCATGATACCTTTCTAATCTTATCACATAAAAAGTCAGCCAAAAGAACCATTTAAATTACAAGAATCCTATTAGAAATTTCAATTTACAGCCACTATTATAAAGACAATGCATACACCCTAAATATACATGCATTGGACTTTAAGAGTGCAAAGCATCCAGAATACAGAATTTTTTTTAAATGTGTCACTCTTCCTGCCACGGTTACATCACTGTAATTATAGATAGCTATAATATGGCAATATGGCAACAAATCAAAATGCATTCTTTGTCAGAAATACATTTGGAAGGCACACAAAAATATTTGTGTGGGGAAATTTAGGGAAATGACTGTGAGAACACATTATGTAGTATCAATGTTTTGCCAGGCGTTTGGATAAAAGTGCAGATGTTTCCAACATGTCTCATTTTATGGATTTGAGGTATTTCATTCCAGTGCCTCATATAGTTGTGCAGGTTGCACCCCACATGCTCTAGAAGGCATTGTTAACATTTTAGTCTGTGACGTGTGCCCCTGACATTGTGCAGTGCACATTCTGGGGGCCCTGATGTAGTGACCCAGAACGACTCATGTGAAGAATTACTTTTATGTGAGCCATGAAAGGAAAGTTATATTGGAGAAGATACAGTCTCAATACTGTAATAGTACTTGTGTTTTACAGGAACACTGTAAAAACATAACCACTAGAACTTTAAAAAGATTCCAGAGAGGGCTGGGAGGAGGGGGGAAAAAAAAGATTCCAGATTGAGGTTATAAAGATAGCATCACACATGAAATACATTCACAGCATCCTTTGTAAGTGGGCTGTTGCAACAAAGAAATATAAGCTAGGGGCACACATAGTGCCATGGACTATCATTGATGTGCTTACATATAAGGGAGAAAAGGAAGTTTGAGTAGTGGAATGTTCACAAGGCTTCATAATGATATGTGGTGCGACCATGAACTTCTTTTGGAAGACACAATGTACTTGAAATAGTTATCAAACTTGAAGACCGGTTACACATTTTTCCTTCACAAAGAGACAGGGTATCAAATTTGGTGACCTTTTCTGTGATGACAAGTTAACTCTCAGCCGTGTGCTACAGGTAGATATTTTTTGAAAAATAAACACATTTAATCTGACCCTTCAAGGTAAAGAGTGAGAAATTAACTGCTTTTCCAAGAAACTCATGTGTTTGAAGAGCATTTTTGAAAACATTTCCATCACTGTGTGATTTTCTCGCCATTATAGTTGGTATATCAACTATAGTAACATTCACAGATGCACACTTAAACAGAAGTCTCTAGCATGCTTAAAAATCTTCCAAATGAGGTTTCAATAGGTTTTGGACCCATTTGTTTAAAAATGTAAAAATGAAATATCTTCCAATTAGCTTGCAAGAATAACTGCCTGACATCAGGAAGATGGAAATTTACTAGCCCAATTTCAACAAAAGCCTTTGCATAATTGGTAGATGGCATTGAAAAATGAGAATCATGA
>NW_012149841.1:8428230-8494017 GCF_000956105.1 Propithecus coquereli | reverse complement strand
GTCTTTACAAGGTGAGATGACCTCCTGCCTTCCAGATCCAGCTCAATGTCCCCCCAACAATGCTTCCTCTGTGCTGGAGGTCAGTCCTACTTCCCTCACCTTCCATGGTCAGTAACACGTACGTGTCCCACCTGCTAAGCTCCGGCAGTTCTGAGGGAGAAGTGTCCTCAGTGTCCAACCACAGGGGCCACCACTCAAGGTGACCTAAGGTGAAAGCCCAAAATCAGGGGAGAAGACATGAGGTCAAGACTGGGAAGGTGATAACGAGCAACGGTCAAAGGAGGAGAGGGGAGAACAAGTTGTGAGCAGAGAGGTGGGGACTGTTACAAGAGGTGGAGAGGTGGGAGGTGCGTCCTGCTGTCAGGGCAGCATCCCAGAACTGCAGACACTCTCCACCCAGGCCGGCGCTCTCGCATCCCTATCATGCAATGTTGGAAGGATGGGGAGACGAGTTACATTCATATATTCATTTATCAAATGTGTGATAAGTTTCAGACACTGGGCCATGCTGGGCACGCTCTACCTGACAATGTAGTTATTTCTGCTCTTTTTTTTTTTTTTTTTTTGAGACAGAGTCTCACTCTTTTGCCTGGGCTAGAGTGAGTGCCATGGCGTCAGTCTAGCTCACAGCAATCTCACACTTTTTTTTTTTTTTTTTTTGAGACAGAGTCTCACTCTTTTGCCTGGGCTAGAGTGAGTGCCATGGCGTCAGTCTAGCTCACAGCAATCTCAAACTCCTGGGCTCAAGCGATCCTCCTGCCTCAGCCTCCCGAGTAGCTGGGACTACAGGCATGTGCCACCATGCCCGGCTAATTTCTCTATATATTTTTAGTTGTCCAATTAATTTCTTTCTATTTTTAGTAGAGATGGGGGTCTCACTCTTGCTCAGGCTGGTTTCGAACTCCTGAGCTCAAACAATCCGCCCACCTCGGCCTCCCAGAGTGCTAGGATTACAGGCGTGAGCCACCGCGCCTGGCCTGTTATTTCTGCTCTTGTCTTAATTCTGCTGCCCAATATGAGCTCCTCTAAGGCAAACTTTTTATTCATCTTTGCAGCTCCGTAGTGTCTAAAATATAGGCACTCACAGATTTGATGAAGACAGAATCTTTGAGTCCACTTTGAAGCTAAGCGACTTAACATTAATCTTCCACTGCTTTTACCACAAGATCTTTCCAACATTCAAGAAGAAGTTGGCTTGAATATGGTTTGTAACTATCCAAGGACAGCTCTCCCTGCACCTTTGCCCAGACAATTAACTTGTGTCTTCACATCAGATTAACTTGGAATATGTGGAAAGAGCAAAAGAATAATGCAGTGAAAAGGTCCAACGTGTTTTCCTTGTATCTACCTTTATCTTGCCCTCTGCTCTAGCCTGACAATTTGTGGGCTTATACCATAAATCAGTCAGGCTATCTGGGGAAGAAGTCCTATTTGTCGGGGAGTATAGCATTTGGAGGGCTGCGTGGGGAGCAGTGAGGAGGAAAGAAGGGAGGAAGGAAGGAAGAGAGGAAAGAAGGGAAGAAGGATGGAAGAAAAAGGAAGAGGGGAGAAAGAGAAGGAGGAGGGAGGGAGGAGAGAGGAGGAAGGAGAGAGGGAGGGAAGGAACAAAGAGAGGGAGGGAAGAACGATTTCCGCAGCCAACCAGCCAATGCAATCACCCTGATCATCGTTGAGGAAGCGAATCCATCCCGCATGTGACAGCTCCAACACAGCCATGTTTTTAAGCCTCTCTCTGCACCTTCAGTCCTGCTGTCCCTGCGTCTAGAATGTCCTCCCTACACCCACCACAGGTCAAGTTCCTTTCTTCCCTTTGAAGAAAGTCCTGAAAACCTTTATTGATATGTCACCTAAAAGTTAGCTCTGTATGCAACACCACCATTATCACCTAAGGAACGTATTAAATCCAGATTCATAGCCCTTACCCTGAGCTACTGATTCTCTGGGAGGTTATTCTTACATACAGTGAAGCTGCAGAAGCGGAATTCCATTCATTCAAAAAGCATACATTAAGCACTCACTGTTCGTCCCACGCTGTCCCAGTTTTCTACTAAATGCCTTCACTTCGTGCAACAGTCCTTTACCTTACCCCACTATTACACTGTAAGTTTCTTGGGAAGACAGTTCCTCTGTATCACTGAGATGCTTGGCACAGACAAGCTTTTCAATAAATGGTTGTAGGTTAAATGAATAATGAAACTAATGTTTCTATGTCCCCAGAGAGGCTGTATTTTTGCACCTGAGTTTTTATTCGAGAGTTTAATGCAGGGAGCCTGGCACAAGTCCCAGGACTGAAGCCAGAGAAACAGATATAGTCCTTCAGAGCAGAATTGTCACTTCCGTGGGCTGCATAGCTTATGTCCATCACATGGCTAAGAGAAAAATTAGCTTTTCTGAGGACTACATGAGTCCATCATTAGTGAACTGACCATCAACTAAAGATCTTAAGTATTTTTCTTCCATGCTAAGTCATGCCTTTCTTATCTCTTCCACTGGGCACTTGTGAGAAACAGACTTTGGAAGGAATGTAGGACTTGCAACTATGCATTCATTCAAGAGCCACCTATTGTCTCCCTAACCTGTGCTCAGCACTCTTCGAAACTCTGGAGACAGAGGAATGACAGTCTTTGTCTTCCAGGGATGAACAGTGTTACAGGATCATTTATCCTGTAATATTTTTTATTAGATTGAGGATGTCACAACATACAACAATCTTTTTGATACTGATTCTATCACCCAGTATTTTTATGGCCCCTCTCAGCTTATCATGCTTAGAAGTTCAGAGAATGTCCTCTACGCTTCCATCAAAATCATCGTTTAAAACTCTTAAGCAGTTCAGGACCAAGGAAAGAGCTCTCCATGTGCCTGGAAACAAAAACTCAGGTCTGGTTCAACGGAAACATTTAATAAGTCTCTACTTTGTGTACTAGAGATTTGGAGATTAATCAGGCACAATCACAATCTTCTAAGAATGTCCTGAATGTGGTTGTGACAGGGACATAGCACACAGGTACAGTGTCTCATGCCAATGACAATTAGCCATATGTCCAGATCATATTTCTCCCCCTGGTCCTCCAAGATGTTTGAAGATCTGTCTGTCGAGTACAAGTCATGCATGGAGAGAAGCTAAGGCTTGTTTGGAATATAGGATGGCAAAATATTTCAGAGATTATGATTCCCTTTTGCCTTGGGCTACATCCGTCCAAATTGAATTTATTCAAACAACGGGATAGCTATTACAGTGGCACTCTTTTAGCACAGTAATCTAATGAGATGGCTTTGGATACTATTAAAAGTTAAATCAGTCGATAAATGAAATATTAAAATCACCAGAGAATTGGCCCAATATACAAAATATTAACACTGCAAGCTCTAAATCAAGTGCTGGACATGAATTCAGCCAAAGCCCTTAAAACACAACTGTGGACTCTGTCCTGAATTTTGGAGCAGTGCCTGAGGAGAGCTTTTCAAAAGCTCAGGTTTTCCTCTCACTGGAGCCTTGGAGTAAGGGAGCTCTACACTGAGGGCTCTCTCAGGACACTGGACACTAGAGAGCCTGCCCTGGGAACCCAAAACATTTAGAAGATGATGCATCAAATCACAGAGTAATGTGACAAGTGCTTTATCAATTAATCATCTCACTCCTCACTAAACCATGAGGTGCTGAGTCTTACTCCACTCCATATGACCAGTGGGAGTCCCCTAAGAGTGACATCCTTCAAAGCCCAGTTCAAACCCCACCTCTTCCCAGAACCTTCTGTGATGCCTCAGTCAGAGTCATTATCTCCTCCACAAATAAGCCCTCCTCCCAGGGCTTCATGTATGTACACTTGTTGGACTTTTTTTTTCCCCAGTCTGTCTTGAATTATAGTTACCTGTACAAATATCTGTCACTGTCTTAGTCTAGCTTCTCCCAGAATCTGACCCTGAGACAAGGGTTCAAATGAAAATGATGTATTTGACAGGTAAAAGGATCTTTAGGAGGCGTGGGCTAGCGATACAGGGAAGTAATACAGTCAATAAAAAGTGTGATATTAAGCTAGTTACCAGTAGGTGACTGATGTTTTAACTCAAGGGGGAATTTGGGGAAATGGTATAGAACACACCCTTCACAATTATCCACCTGAGGGGCAAGGCAGCTGGCGTATTTACACACCAACTTCTAAAAGAACTTACTTGAAGGCTGCTCCTGTGGCCTGCCCCCCACTACCACCAAACTTCCACATGCAGGCAGAGCAGCCTTCTGTGGTTCCAGGAAAAAAACATTTAGGAACAGGATGGAATTATGTCCACATCCCCCAAATTTTGTATGTTGAAGTTCCAACCTCCAACATGACTGTATTTGGAAATAGGGCTTTTAGGAGGTAATTAAGTTCAAATGAGGTCGTAAGGGTAGAATCTTAACTTGATAGAACTGGTGGCTTTATAAAAAGAGGAAGAGATATTCTCTCTCTCTCTCTCTCTCTCTCTCTCTCTCTCTCTCTCTCTCCCTCCTCCGCCCCTACCCCCATAGGTACACAAGAGGGGGTGAGGGGGGAGAGGAAAGAGAGAGAGTCTGGAGCTCACAATCTTGTTACTGTCACACTTACAAGACTGTGAGCTCAAGGGCAGGGGCCAAGCAATGCTGTCCTCCCTAAGCACCAGCCGACAGGAGAAAAGAAGTAACATTTATTGAGCACCTACTATGTGTCAGGCACCAAGTCAGACATTTTTTAAAAAATCAACTTTTCTAAGATACAATTCATATACAATAAAATGCATGCATTTAAAGTGTATGATTTTGTGAATGTTGGCCAATGTGTATTCCCATGCAACTATCACCACAATCAAGACATGGAAACATTTCTATCACTCAAAGATTCCCTTGTGCCCCTTCCAGATCAATCCCAGGCCCCAGGTTATCACTGATCTGCTTTCTGTCACTACTAGTTAGGTCTGTCATTCCTAGAGTTCCATATGTAATCATACAGTCTGTGGTCTTCTGTATCTGGCTTCTTTCTCTCTGCATTTTTGAGAGTCATCCATGTTGATACATGTCTCAACATGTTCATTCTTTTTTTAACAGTAAGTAGAGTTCCATTGTACAAATATACCATTATCTGTGTACTCATTCACTTCTTGATGGACTTTTGAGATTACTTTCTGTTGGGGTTATTAGTAATTAAAACTGCTATGAACGTTTCTGTACAAGCTTTTATGTGAACATGTTTTCACTTCTCTTAGGTAGCTTTTAAGTAGAATTGTGGGATCACATGGTAAGTGTGTGTTTAATTTTATATGAAATTGTATGTTAGACATTTTTAATCTATCTCATTTGATTTTGTTGAACACTCAACAATGAGTGTCATTATTCTTGCTTTTTGAGTACACTGAACCTCATATGGTTGATAAGGATGGATATGGAACACTCTCTCAAGTTTATCTCACCCAAAATCTTGTGTTCTTTCCATGACACCATCTTTCTTTCCTTTATTGACTCAACAGAAGGACTTGATGTTGAATGCAAGAAAATAGGCAAAGATATAAGTTACTTATAGCCTTCTAATCTCCAAATTTATCTGGTCCAGGAGAGGTTGAGTGTCCAAGTTGGAGTGAGGCAACCCCAGACAGGGAGGAAAGGTGGTTACCGGGGCAGGGGACCTGGCTGGGCCTCCCTCAGCCAAAGTGCAAAGACATCACCACTCACCACACAAGCCATCAAAAGGACAGGCGGAGCTGATACCTGCAAGTGTGGAGTTCATAGTTTTGAAAACCACAATTGATTGCTTATAGTCTGTCAGGCTGAAAATGCAACCAATTAATAATAAGCATAAAGGAGATGGTTGGTTTTTTCCAGTCAGTGTCTGAGAAAGGGTTTTTAAGTCTCAATACCCAGGAAGCCAAATAATGTTAGGGTAGCATAGAAGATCAACCCAATTGCTGACAAAGGCAATATAATCAATTAAAACCTGATAAATAACACTCCACGCAGACTTTCGAAATGATAGACAGGAGAATCAATCCACTGGAATAAGGAAATAAAGGAAGCAGGCACGGTGAAGGTCAAGTCTTTAGCAGAGTTCTTAGGGGAGGAATTGGCCTGCGTGGCAAATCCGTTGCTGCTAAGGCTGCAGACTTTGGCTAATGCCAGAATAGAGGCTGTTAAAAATGCATTAAGAGGGTCATGTTTACATTTCTATAGTAGACTAAAAGTCTCTGTTAATATAAAATGGAGTACCCTCTGTATATTATAGTCTTTAGTGCCTGTCAATAAGAGATAATGTGTTTGTATTTCACAGAATAACACTTCTCAGGAAAGTAAAAGTATTCCTAGAGTTCATGGCTAGTGCCTGGGACTAAAATAGCAACAACAGCTAGCAGTCATGAATCTGAGCTCCTCGCCCAGTTCCACCGCTGTCTCCCAGCTGCTTCAGGTCTCAGCCTTGCTGCTGCTCTCTGCTCCTTACCTCACGGGATGCTCAAATGAAGAACTGTGTGCTAAAGTGCCTTGGAAACACGGGGTACTGTGTGAACGGGGGATTCTTTTAAACACTTAGATTGTTTACATATTGTCTTAGTCAGTTCTGACTGCTGTAACAGAATGCCATAGACTGGGAGGTTTAGACAACAGACATTCATTGCTCACAGTCTGGAGGCTGAAGTCTAAGATTAGGCCCCAGTGTGGTCCGGTTCTGGCAAGGGCCCTCCATCTGGCTGCGAATGGCCAACCTCTCCTTGCATCCCCACACGGTGGAAAGGGGACAAGAGAGAGCTCTTTGGGGTTCCTTCATAAGGGCATTAATCCACTCACAAGGGTCCAGCCTCATGACCTAATTACCTCCCAAAGACCCCACTTCTTAATACCATCAATTTAAGGGGTTAGGATTTCCACATATGAATTGTGAGGGGACATGGACATTGAGTACCAACAGATGTTAAATGTTTTTCTGTTAATGTTCATTATTGAATGGTTATTATTCATTGTTAAAATGTATTTCTGGAATATGGAACATATGCATTGATCTCTCCCCCCCTCAAAAGCTCATTAAAATGACAGTAAAACAATTTTTAAAAGTGTGAATCCAGAGCCAAGAAACTAGAAAAGGCTACTACGTACGGAAACAACAGAAGTCAATTTCTAAAGTGGGAGGAGTGGCCCAGGGAAGCTGCACCCTAAGGACGACAGAGACGAACCCTGAAAGGCAGTCACCCGAGAACTTGGAACATGGAGGCACCAGGTCCACTGAAGGCAGGTGCACGACAAAAGGCTGAATAAAAGGAAGAAAGAGGAACGTCTACACAGAGAGGGTAGTTGTGAGACCCCCAGGCCACTGTCTTACTCTAAGAAGCCTTCCCTTCCACAGACATTTATTCTCTGGACCAGATGCACAAATCCCAGGGGAATAATATGCAAGCTAATTTATTGAGTTATGGGAAGTAAATATTACAATTTCTAATTATTTTTAAAAAGAAATGAAAATAAGTTCTACTAACATTTAATATACTGATTGGTAGTAGTGTACATAAAGAGCTCATATATAAACGTACAAAGATGGACAGCAAGAATAAAGACTGTGTTAGTTCTGAAGAAATTGAACCAGAGAGGTTGTAGCCTATGTGCCAGAGTGTCGGAGAGAGTTTGAGAACAGGCATTACATAAGGATCTACATACCAAACACTGGAACCCTCAGACCCTTTCTCTGTCCAAGGAAATACCTCCCATGCAGGAAATTAGAGGATTCTTCTCTGGGGTATGTGATCAATGTGAGAGAAAAGACCTAATTATACTGACATTCAGGGTACTCCAGTGAAAAAGGCCAGTTAACCAGAGATTCACTTGTTAACAAGCCCTCTTCCCAACACAAATGCACAGAGAAAGCTACATTTCACTTTCAATTCTACTCTTAAATATGAACAGATAACCAGAGATGCACAGAAATTTGAGAAAAGCCTCTAAGATGAGAGACAGGAACCAAAATAAAGAACATGAAGGAAATAGATAATGCTGGGATGGGGGGAAAAAATAAAAAAATAAAAATACATAATTAATAATCCTAGAATTATTTCCAGGGGGAAAACATATGTATAAGAAAAGAAACAAACATAATATATTTGATTGAATGGTACCCAATATTGTTATAGTAATAAATATTGACTTTATTGTAAAATCACTATATTGGAAGAATAGAGGGAAGAAAAGCAGGTGAGTGGGCAACAGTTCGTAGTAAAGGTAAATTATTTCATACCATAATTAGAAGTCAACAGGTAATGTTTTAAAATGACACACTATGAAATGTAGTATAGGATTCTGGGAAAGTGGCAATGAGATAAGTGTATCCTTCAATCTTCCCAAATCATCCCCTAAAAACACATGGAACAACTAAGATAATGAAAACTAAAACCTACATGCAACCTCTACAGCAAGACAGGTGACAAGGTCCTCCCATGAACCCCACATTGTGGATGGGTAGAACAAAGCAACCATTCAAGGCCTGTGTGCTATTAGCATCTGTGCAGAAGAAAGCGGGTAGAAGCAGTGGCAATTGGTGGACCTGAAAACTATCAAAGAACCAACAAGAATTCACTCAAAATCTCAGGGTGCCAATTTTTGGAACTGAAAGGGGTATATACACTCCAACAGCAAGTGAGTCCCCTGTGTGTCCTCTATAAGAAGCAGTCTGGGACCTATGAATGCTCAGAATTAACAAGCCAAAGTTGTTTTCCAGGAAAAAGCTCCACAGGAAAAACTGCTGGGAATGGAACCCACATTGAGAATGACAAGGACAATGAAGGAAAAAATCAGGCCTCGATAAAATTGGGAAAGGAGAACAGAGCCAGGAATGCTTAGAAGACAGTACATCTACCTTCCACAGAAGTAATAGAGAGGGGACTCTTTAGCCATAAAGTTAGAAAACTCTCTTAAAACAGGCCTCCCTTATAACTGTTCTAGAAAACTAATTTCACACAAAAAAGTGGTCATCAGAATGGATCAAGGCCAAACATTATGCAAAGCTATTGAAAGGCAAAGTAATAAACGGAGCACAACATCCCAAAGGGTAATGAATCACACCAGAAAGGCAAACACACAAAGTAGACAAACATTATAATATGATATCTCAAAATGAGCTAACATATATTTAGAAGTGGCATAAAATCTGAGAGACCCAGTATCTAACCTAAGTTCTGCCACCACATGCCTTGGCAAAATGGTTTTAATCCCTGCGGGGAAAAAAGTACCTACAACATGGGAACATTTAACCAGGAAGTTAGATGTTAAAATATACAGTAGTTGAGTCTAAAATTTGGGTTCGATTATTTAGGCAAATCTACTTTATAAATAGTATTGCAAGGGAAGATTTGATTACATTTGATTAAGTAAAATAGAACATATAAAAGTGGCCAGTATTTTATCAGGTACATAGGAGATGTGCAAAAAATTGTATTTATAGTAATTATTAATAGAACTATCAATCGAGACCCTCAGCAAATGACCTGAACAATAACCACTGAGGGGCCCTTAGCCAGAGCTGCTCCTCAGCTGACAACTGTCCACACGTAGCTACTTTAGGGCTAGCAGCTAATCCCCACTCATTTGTGAGGGTTGAAGAGCAGGTGAAATAACTCATCAGTTCTCAAGCAGCAGCATCACGCATCTGCAGAAAACAAGCCAAGTTCCTGCGACCAGAGGCTGAGAGGATCATAGCCACAGAGTTGCAAAGAGGGGCCAGTGTGTGACCAGCTCAATTCTCCTTGGGATTTAAACACTCATCAGCTTCCTGTGCGCATTTCACAGTCTGCTGGGATGATGGTTTGCTCTTCACTGATGGGGAAATTGACCCTGGCACGTGTTTGAAAGGAAATTTCCTTTTGAAAGGGTGTCATCGTCAACTCATGCTGCCATAACGAAATCCAAATGACTAGGTGGCTCAAAAACAACAAAAATGTATTGCTCACAGTTCTCAAGGCTGGAAAATCCAAGATCAAGGTGCCAGCTGATTCGGTTCCCGGTTAGGGTTCTCCTTCTGGCTTGCAGACAGGCACCTTCTGGCTGTGTCCTCACATGTCAGACAGAGAGAAAGACAGAGAGCTCTGTTGTCTCTTCCTCATCTTATAAGGGCATCAGCCCTATTGGATTAAGGTCCCACCCTTATGACTCACTTAACCTTAATTACCTCCTTAAAAATCCTATCTCCAAATACAGTCACCTTGCCGGTTAGGGCTTCAACATATGAATTGGTACGTGGAGTGGGGGATGCAAATATGCCATCAGTAACATGGGCATTACTCATAACAATAGGATGGTGACACCTTACACAGGTGCAGCATTTTACAGTTTATGAAGAGCTTTCACACACCAATTTTCATTTGAATCTCTCGGCAAAAGGTAAACAATCCGTCACATTTGCAGATGGAAAAGTCTCAGGATTTTTTTAAAAGGTTCAATTAAACCACCTAGCTTTCTTCTTCATTTCAGGAACCTCTTAATATTAATACATATATAGGTTGTATTTTTTAAGAGAAGAAAAAAACCACATTAAATATATATGCTAAACTCATTTTACCATTCTAGCAAAGGAGATGTGGAAAAGTCGAATAATCATTTTCTCTTTCTCTCGTTACTTCTCTCTTGGTTTCTTTTTTCTCTTCCCTATCTGCTGCTAACAAGACCCAATTTTCAACCCAATGCTTCATAAATTACGCATGATATAGGAAGTTTTGCCCTTTGAATATATATCAAGTCTTACATGGCAAACCGTGAGGCCTGTCTGGCCCACCTGGCAGAGGCCACATGGTTGGGTTATGCACGATCACTTGGAGATTGGAGGTCAGGGTTAAAAAAAAGTGCTTCGTAAACTGTAAAATGCTGCCCACCCTAGTCCCATAGTCACTGGGGGCAACAGGGCCTGTTTGAAATAACTCTGCACTGGAAACCAGCTGACCACCTGGCAGACAGGAAGATAAGCTGCAGGAGTTCCAGGTCAATTTTTGGAAAATGCCCTGGCTCCTTCCCCTCATCCTCCCAGTATCCACTCAGGCCCTACCTTGCTGCTGATCCTTGGCTTAGCTCCTGTTCAAGGCCCTGCTCTTCCCTTCTGGCCTCCCCGACTTTCCTAAGGAAGCCCTTGCAAAATGTGCTCCTCAGAATACTTGTCTTGAAACTCATCCTGAAGAAGAAAAATAAGATCTATCAGTAAGTTTGAGAAGTACTAGTTTGAACAGAGTTAGACATCTTCCCTAACTGCAGGCCTTCTCAGAGCCTTTGATGGCTTGCAGATGTGCTGATATGCTATAAGAAAAGCCTTAGGATGTGTGCTTTTCCTAAACTTACTGTTCATGGGTCCCTTTTTCTAAAGAAGCACCTCTTCCCATCCTTTGTTGCTAGTGGTACTAGGCACACAGTCTGTGAAATGCGATGCTAGGGACACACACAGGGCATGACCTCCTGTTTGCAGGTCACATCCTCGGCCTGTCCCACATTTGCCCGAGACTCCTCCTCCCACCAGGACACTCAAAAAGACAGAGTATGCGGACTGGACAGGCCTTTCGTTTGCTGAATGTTGATATCCTACTCTGCAGCCAGAAGCCCTCCAAGCAGCTGGGCCTGGGCTGTAATGAGCAAGAGCAGGAGGCAGAGCTCTGTTATCAGAGCATCCCTTGTGTTTATCAGGAAGAGGCTTTATTAACAGGAAAAAAGAAACAATTCGTTATTGACTCGCCCCAGTAATTCACTGCCCTCCTGCTCCGCTGCTCAGAAAGCCTATCTCGACTGTCAGCTGGGCAGAGGGGGCTCTAACGGGCCTGAACGGAATCAGAGACAATTGATCATCGTGTCTGCCACTGCCGCTGGCTTTCAGCCTGTGACAGTCATTAATCAGGGGTTTTAGGGGCAGCCAGGGCTGGCATGAGTTTATCAATGAAGTTCACTGTGGAAAGTCTTGAGAAAGTTATCGTGTAGGTTGGGCATGGGCATGCGGGTTTGTTCTCAACCATTTTCACATTGAAGAACACGGAGAGGTGGCGGCTGGTCTCCAAAGACAGTCCCAGTGAGCCACCTTGCCTGGCAATCACACCCGTGTTTAGACCCTTCCCTCCCCTTTCACCTCGCGTCTGAGCTGCCCCCGACTTGACTTCACCAACAGAATGCTGGTGAGCACCCATAGGTGCTCTCCGTTCCAGGCCTCAGTCTGGAGAAGACCTGACAGCTTCTGCTCTTGGGATCCCAGAGCCACCATGCACGAAGTCTGGCCACCCTGCTGGAGAGACAGTGTGGACAGCCCATGTGAGTGGCCACGTGGGACCACGTAGAAAGACACAGTGTCCTGGCTGGGCCCAGCCTTCCAGCCATGGCCCAGACAGGTGAGGAAGCCGTGTGACCTGTCCCGGTCACAGCAGACATCATATGGGACAGAGACGAGCCATCTCTGTTCACCCTGCCCTGACTCCTGACCCAGGGAATCGTGAGAAATAATAAACATGGGGGTTTCCAGCTGGTGCATTCCGGAGTAGTTCGTAAGCAGCAATAAAAAACTAAAACCGAGAGGCAGCAAGGTGCATGGGTTTGGAGTCAGAGGTCCGGAAAAGCAAGCAGACGGAGCCTGAGGCGTGCCTGCCGCGTGCCTGCCGCGGGGGTGGAGACAGACAGGGGAGCAGGGGCGAGAACCAGCCCAGGGAGGGCATCTCTTTGTGGGGGTTCAGACTGAGCAAAGAATTCCCGTGTGTTTCTGGCCACGCCTGGGGTGCCGAGCAGGGAGAGAGGGAAGGGACGGGCTCTCATGTTCGTCCAGGGTCTGCTGTGTGCCTGTGTGGCCGTGGTCTGGCCAGGAGGGGGGAGCAGCGAAGGACTCAGGAACACTCAGCGTGGGGTCCCTACCGTCTTTGGAAACACTCACGCTGACCCCACGTGCAGAGCATCTCAGGACAGAAAGCACCTTCACACTTGCGCTAAGGCAACCTCATCCCCATCCTGTGTGGAAGGTAACGCCATCTCCCCATTTTATGCCTGAAGAATTGGGGACTCAGATATGAGTGAGTCAGTCTTGGGGTGCGGTGCAGAGCTCTGGTCAGAGGAACTGGACTGGAGTCCCGGGTGCAGGACCTGTGGCGAGTCCCTCTCATGCCCGGGAACCGGAGAGGGTGGCACTGCTCCTGACTTCTTCCTGGGGCCGGGGTGTGGGGGGCTGCTACCGCAGGTACAGACGTGAAGTGCAGTCTTCTCTTTCTTTACAGTAGCTCACAGAGGCAGCGTGGGTTGGAACCCCAGCTCACCACTGACCCACTGTTCAACCTGGGACAAGTTATTTGGCCTCTGTGGGTCTCTGTCTGCTCATCTGTAAATGCAGATGCTAAAAGTATTTGACTCATAAGGTGGTTTCAAGGATGAATTATTTGTAATATACTCAGAGCAGTGCCTGGGGCATTGTGAGTGTTAATGTATTTGTCAAACAGGTGACGACTGAGAGCTTCCTAGGCTGCAGACATGCCACCTGCCCCTCCAGTGTCATCTTTTCAAACGACCCCCCAGGCCTTTCGCCTCCCGCCCCTTGGAGAGTTCGTTCTTTGTCAGGGTGAGGCCAGGACCCCTTTCGACAGTGTGGGGAGGGTGTGGTGTCCAGTGAAGACGCCCTAGAAGCACCTTCTCCCTGGGAGTTGCCATCTCAGTCCCCTGGGGTACAGGCTCAACCTGCACAGTGTGTGGGGTGCTCTGGGACAGCCCCCTAAATCCAGGAACGGGCTCAGAAAGAGCTGCAAGTCGGAGGAACCCTGCCTGTGAGACCCATCCCGTCTTGCTCATTTGTGCCAAGGGTGAGACAGAGGATTCACTCGGCCACCGAGACCAGGTGGGCAGCAGGGCCCTGGTGGCCCTTCCTGTGGGTGAGTTTTGAGAGCCATGACAAGAACCCACACCCACTTTCTGTGGGAGGTGGGGCAGCAAGAACCGATGACCATCCAATGCCATTTTCATTACAAAAGTGATGTTATACACTACGGTTGGGTTCTCCAGGGCAGTTCACGAGAGTCTTAGAGATCCACAGAATGTGCTAGCACACGATCGCGAATGTGTAGTAAGCACCACCTGGAGCGGCTCTGTTCAAGTGTTTTACTTGCATTATCTCCTTTCTCCTCTGCAACAATCCTGTGGGGCAGACACTGTTATTTTCCGTATCTCACAGATGAGGAACCTAAAACTGAGGATATGTACAACCTGCAGCTAGTATCGGAGTCGCTGCTCAAAACAATTCAAAATTGGTTCTCTATGTACAGTGGTAATTATTACCGGTGATGACATTACTGTTAATATCAATAGTAAAAACTAGCAGGTTTTTAAGAATCCATTTCTGTATGGCTTGGCCGAGCTGAGGGTCACTCTGAACACAAGCGCATTTGGCTGTGAGAGGGGCCCCCAGGAAGGGGACCTTTGTCACTTAGGTAAGTGGTCCCATGGAGGTCCTCTGAGAAGCCCCAAAAGCTGCAGAGTTGAGCACCCACAGGGTCCCCGGTGCTCTTTCACCTCACACCATTCACACACACACATCTCCACAAAGTAGAAATTGCCGTTCCTTTTACAGATGAGGAAGCTCTAACACGGTCACCAGCAGGAAGTGGCCCAGCTGGACAAGAACGCTGAGAGTCTGCATCTCGCAAACCCACCCAGGCTCTGCCTCTACCGGTGACCCGGGTCGGTGGGTGGGCACACCTGTTTCCAGCTCTGATGGCCAAAAATGCTCAAAACCAAACATGGGGCCCCTGGCAGCACAAGTTGTTGCCTTAAAGTAGGCAGCGTGGGCTGATCTCCCTTCTGTGTCTCTTAAAACCTGTCTGGACCTGGTTATGCTCGGGAAACCAAGGCAGCTTAGCAGATCCCGTAACAATGAACACATTGCTTTTTCCATTTTGATTGCTGAGTGCCTGTCCCATGCCATGACATTGCTCGGTAAACATTCTCTATTACACTGAATCCCCACAGCAAACCTACAACATGGATATTATCATCCCCATTTTACAGCCAAACTAACTGATGTTCAGAGAGATTACGTAACATACCCGTGCCTGTCCCACGCCAAAACCTGTGTCCCTTCCACTGCAGGGATGCCAGAGGGATAAGAACGCACAGGTTAATCCTCATGCGCCTCTCTGAAGTAGATGGCTGCTTCATTCTCATCTTTTCCAGTAGGAAAGTGAGACTCAGCAAGGTTTATGGCTCATTTAAAGTCCCCAGGTATGAAGTGAAGGGTTTAGGATTTGGACCCAAGACATTTCCTTTCCATCACTCTCTCCAAGGGCAGGGACCACGGTGCATTCTCCTTTGGCATTTTACCCATCAATGTACCATATCCGAAAAAGGATGACGCAAGGAGCAGTGAGTCCCAGGAAGGGAAGAAAGGAGACTCGAGCAGGAATACACACACAGAGTGGAAAAACCATGTGGGCGAGAGCACGGCTCCCTACGGCCCTCTGTCTGCCCACCACACTAGCATCCCAGGAGACGGATTCTGCTTCCTTGCACGGTGTCTCTGGCACTGAGCTCTGCTTTCTGCACACGACCTTTTCCCCAGTAGGATGGCTTTTGTCACCCTTTGATGGCCTGTCTGCAGCTTTTCTCCACCTCCTGTATTCTTTTTTGGCTTTAAGAACATCTATGTTTCACACAGCCAATAATTTTGCTGAATATCAAATTCATCTTCTGTCTTGAAATAAAGCCACATGGGGATGGGATACAATTAATTCTCGATTTCAAGCCAGCCCATATGTTCGCCAGTGTGAAAGTTGGGTTTTCCTCATGGGCAATTTTAGTTTTTAGTGGAATTATATTCTGGGATAGTGGCCTGGTTTGACATCCTAAACAACACGCTAGTACATCTTTTATCTCTTGGTCCACTTCAGCCGAAATGCCTGACTCCCTTTTGTAAGTGAAGGCTGAAGCCAAGCGCTATTGCCGTGACCAAGAGCAACGTCAGTGTGTCCGCAGGTGACAGTGGTGGAGACAGCTCTGCAACAAACTCAGGTCAGCCACAGCTCTGCAGGGCGCAGGAAAGCAGAGCGAGGGTCACTCTCATTGTAGTCGGCAAAGGTGGACAAAGCAGAGCAATGTCCAGGGTACGCATCAGACTCCAGGACACATGCTTTTAACAAGGGTCCAAGGATAGAATTTGGGCATTTCAAGAACATGAAAATTGCATCTTCATTTTCACTCATCTCTAACTGAAATGTAGGTTTTCTTTCAACGATGAAAGGAAGCAACGAACCAGAGTAGCATTCGTAGTACTTCAAGCCTTATGGGAGTTATCACATCCACGCTAAACATCGTCATTAAATTTGTCAATAGGAAGCGCATGTAGTGCTCAGCACCCTGAGTCATTGTGGCTGTGGGGACAGCCCATGGCCTGTCAGTTTCCCCTTTGGCTTCTCATGTCAGACTCGATCCAACCAGACCTTTCTTGTGCCCCTTCCAATGCTGATTTAGCTGAGGGGCCCCGTGGGGCCAACAAGCCTATTTCTTGCTTTCTAGCATCTTCTCACCCCTTTCAGTAAGGAAAGGAGAAGAGATGAGATCTCATTGTAGGCTGGGCTCCCCCAGAAGCAGGCCCTGAGACCAGGTGAAGGGCACCTGGTAGAGGAATGGGGAGGGACACAGGGAAGGGACGGTGGCCAATGAGGAGTGTGTTATCAAGCCAGTTACCTTGGGGGGAGTGGGGCTTAATCCCACTGGAGAAACCCTGGAAGCCCAGGTAAGACACACAGCTCAGAGGGGTGTGGGAACCAGAGTACTAATACTCCACCTTCCCTCAGTCGGTGGGTGAGGGTGACAAAGCGGGGTGGTGGTGATTCATTCTCTGGCAGCAGCACGAGAAAATCCACCAGCCTAGCAAGGCAGGTGCCGGCATTGGGAAGTCAGCTGGTAGATACCAAAGAGCAACAGGCAAGAGGCCATGGCAGGGCCCCAGCAGCACCGCTACAGAGAACTAAGCTTTGTTGAGTTCTTACTAGCACTCTCCAAACTTGCTTTCCTCTTTACCACGTCACTGTAGGACTAGTGTTGTTAGCTCCACCTCACAAAGAAGGAAATGGAGTCTTCCCCCTCACTGGCCCAAGGTCAAACAACCAGTAACGTGCAAAACTGAGGACTGGTTACAGGTGTGTCTAGCTCAGAATGCAGCTCCTGGGTGTTTCCGCTACATCCTGCTCCCTCTAAAGACTCACACTGCCCTGGGGCAGAGCCAGCTTCACAGGCGTGTGGCCCCTGCAGTCACACAGGGCCCAAGCTCAGAGGGCCCAACACTTGGTTTAACGGTCTGCAGTTGCACCATCTTGAAACTGAACTAGTCTTTGAACAAGGGGCGCTTTATTTTCATTTTGCACTGGGTACGTCAGGTCCTGACTCAGGGCCGTGCCCACCGAAGTTCTGATTTCCCTAAGAAACACATCTCGAATTCTCAGCCGCTTAAAATCTGACTGACTCTACAGAATTAATTGCAAAATCCCTGCCATTTGTGTAATATAATAATTTTCCAACCCAAAGTTACACCAAGAATTAACAGGTGATAATGATTTTACAGCACACTCCCAGCAACAAAGACCAGCCAAATTCTTTCTCGAGGCCCTGGCTGTTACTTTAATCTTCTCACTTCTTCCCTATGTCGCAGCACAGCAGTTAATGACCTGCAATAAATCCAGGAAGCTGTGATTTGAAAGCTACCGAGGCCCAGCTAGAAAATGGATCTATATTTTCATTGAGAGGTGGTATCTAGGTTACCAGGGCCCAGCAAGAATTCCTGGATATTAAGGCTGTTCTTCTTTAAGACCGAAATCGACATCTCTCCTGTCTCATCCAGGGACTTGTATTTTTTCTTTTAATCACCCATGTCTACCCTTTTATCTAACCTTTCCAGACTGCTTGCTCTTTAAAAGTGTAATGGCTGGATTATCAGACAAAGATGATCATAAATGTGGTGTTGAAGGGGAACTGAAGGCCCAGCGATGGCCTGGACAGCTTGAAGGTGTGGCCCCCTGAGACCACACTCAAGTCACATGTTGGGACTGCAGCATTGCCCTTGGCACCTGACCCCTCTGGCCCCCACCCCGGATGGGCATGTGAGCAATGCTCTGTGATTCCACGAACATTTCCTGGGCCCACCAGGATGTGTAAATGTGTAAATATACACATTTACAATTGCAATTCCCCTTTCACCTAAACCCTCTCCACTTATAGATGCATCTATTTGATATAAGCTAAGTTTGAATTTAGCTAAGTTTTTAACTCCAGTCTGCCTGGGAAAGTGCACAAACAAACCCTTTGTTCTCTCCAGCAGCGTCCCTGGAGAAAACCTAAGGGAATTCCTAAGGGAATACAGGTCTACAATCCCTTATCCTCAATTCCAAAATCAAAAAAAGCACAGCAAACTGATTTTTTCTCAGTTTGGTTAAAACCTGACCTGAACCAAAGTAAATACTGTCTTTAATTATCCTTTTTAATAGAGATAGCCTCACTCTCGCAACAGATACTAATGCTGTTGACAACAGGGATGACACCAGACCTACAGAAGCTGTTACATGATACAGGATAGAGGCACTGTAATACTTTTCCAAATCTGAGCAAATCTAAGTTCCAAAGCACATCTGTTCCCTGGGGTTTTGGCCAGGCATTGGGCCCTTCCCCTCCCTTAGCATGGCAATCACGAAACACTCGCGGTTCAGGGCACCGATCGGACACAGTCCCTCATTCAAGAAACTGGGAGAAGAGATGAGACATGCACATGAATGATTATACCACAAAGTAGGACACTATCATGTCCAGTTAGGAGAGATCAGAGGTATGCCATAGAGGAGATAAAATTGACCAAAAAAACGAACATGGAAAAGGGAAAGGGAAAGGCATGCAGATGTGCAGAGGCACAGGCAGAAGGCTGTAGGGGAAATACGGGATCGGGGAGCTCACTCTCACAGGAGCAAAAGGGCTAAGGGAGAACAGGAAATAAAGTTGGAAAAGTCGCTAAGGTCCCATTGCAGAGGGCCTTGAAGGCGACACTGAGGCAAGGCGTGGTGGGGCGAATGGGGCTGTCCAGGAAGGTAAACTCCGGCAAGGCCGAGAGAGCGAACCAGGGACTGGCCAGGAGACAGCTGCAGGAACCCCATGGCAAGATGACCCAGTAGTGCACCAGGGTGTGGCTTTTGGAGTCAGGAGGAGGGTACTTTCAAAAGGGGCCATGGAGATAGCAGGAAAGGGCCAGGGAAATGGGGGACCTGTGGTTCTCAGGACACAGGAGCAGCACACTTGAGCCGGGAGCTGGGCGGGCCCACAGTGCCCAGGGGCCGGCCTGGCCTCCTCCCTGCCTGTCTGCACAACGACACCCACACTGCGTCTCCCTGGGCTGCAGTGAGTCAGGCCTCGGTACGTACCAACAGCAAAACTCTTCTTCATTTGTATTTCTCTTCGAACCTACTCAGCGAGGCCTAATTATTTAAATCTCAATTAATCCCCGTAAGGGTGCTTGCATGAGAAGTTTGTTTAATTACCTCCTTTAAACTCCCCTGTTGCACATGGCCTTCTTCAGTTTATTGATCACTCAACCGCCAAGCTTCTCTCTCTGAGCTGAAAGCTGGAGTAGCTCGAAGAAAATTCTGCAAGAGCAAATTCCAAGGGTCACTGTGCTCCTCCTTTTACTTTCTGGGTCACATTACAACAGAGAATGGGGCCAGGACAGTCATCATAAGGAGTGGAGGCATCAGAGTTCCATCATCAATGTACCCCCACCATCTGCCAGCAGCCCTGCCCAGTGCTACCTTCCAGGAGAGGCATTTCGTGTCCCCTCCCAGACCCAACAATGCTTATGCTCAAGCAGTTTGCCCCACTCTGTGCCCGTTCGAATCCCTGCCTTCTTCCACGGCCCGGTTCAAGCACCCCCTTCTCTGAAATACCTTTCCTGCCCAACCTCTTTTCTATCACCTTGACATTCCCAGCCTGGCTCAGTTCCTGACCAGTTAGGTGGATAATTTTCTCCAGGTCAAATTGACCTCTCTCTCCTTTGAGCTCTCATGAGTTTCCTTGTAATCTCCCCAGTTCTTCGAACTCAGTTACTTTCAGCATCGATTGCTTCATTAATTGAGACCACACATTCCCCAGGAGCAGAGGCGTGCCACGTCCTTGCCGCACCTCATACAGAAAGTGCTCAGACATTGCTTTTTTTGCTTGTGGTAAAATACGTATAACTTAGAATTTGCCATTGGCAACCTTTTGTACATTCCTAAGGTTGTGCAACCATCACCACCATCTAGTGCCAGAACCTTTCCATCACTCCAAAAGGAAACCCCATATCCATCAAGCAGTTGCTCCCCGTTCTTTTCTCTCCCCAGCCCTGCCAACCACCTACTTGCCTTCCGTCTGTGTGAATTCGCCTATTCTGGATATTTCCTATGAATGCAATCGTAAAATATGTGACCTTTTGCGTTTGGCTTCTTTCACGAAGCATAATGTTTTTCAAGGTTTATCCATGCTGGGGCATGCGTCAGTACTTCAGTCATTTAATGGCCGGATAATATTCCATTGTATGAATATATCATATTTTGTTTATTCATTCATCAGTTGATGGCATTTGGGCTCAGACATTGCTTTTTGATTATCGATATTTGCCTCTGGTATGTTCGCTAGCATCCCTGAGCATTTACCCTTTGCACAACATACAGCCCAGTTGGCTGAGGGGCAGGTGCAAAACATCAGAAAATCAGAAGACAGCACCTGCAGAGTCCCTCACAGTCAACAGAGCACTTTGGCCTGTCTCATGCCAATGGAGGTAGGTCCTGCTACCTCCATTGAACAGAGGGAAAAATGAGGCTCAGATAGAAAAGTGACGTGGGCAGGGCCACCCCGCTCCTAAATGGAGAGCTGAGACTCAGCCCTTATTCTCTGCTGCTACACTCTCTCTGCTATGCTGTGCTGTCTTTCTGACCCTGGAGCACAGAGTCATGTTATTGCTCAGTGCAGCAATTGTCTCTTCTTGAAGTCGTCCCTAACCCACACCCCCAACTCCCAGCCTCTTCTTCCCACATTGTGTTCTGTGCTGACTTCTGTGTCGTCTGAATTTCTACACCAGTGGGCCCCATAGGTGTGTGCCTCCATAAGTCAACAGAGTGCAAGATGAAAATACTAGAACATTTGTGTATAGGACCTCTACCTTCTGTAGAGGACCTTTTGTCTGGGAATGTTTCCTTGTTGTTTTTCTCAAGAACATGTCTGTGGCCTTGCATGTAAGTCCAGAGCACCCTAACCCTGCAAACAGGAGGGGCTATAGAGTTTAGATGCAAACATCTGCTCACCAGAGACGAAACAACAAGGAACAGGGATGTGTTGAGTCGGGACAGTGTGGGAACAAAGAAATTGCGGTGGGACAGCTGCCAAACGGGCTGTGTTATAAATAAAGAAGCTATAGCAAGAAATTTGCTGCAGTCTTATACCGTCTGTATCTGTGTCTCTTTGTAGCGGCTGCAGTCGTGTACCGTCTTTATGTGTGTCTGTGTCTTTTTGTCTCTGTGTTCATTCCTCGGCCCCAAGAAACGGGCCACGTCACTATCTCTCCTTTTAAACTTATTTTTGATGTTTGATAGTGAACGTAATATATAATATAGTATTCCATGCATATAATTTTTAACAAATAAAATATGTATATTGGAATACACTCAAAACCTTTTTTTACTAAGGGGCTTTCATACAAGGGCTCTATTGTATTCTAGTATGAGCTTCTTGAATTCTGATTCGAATTAATCTCTGGATTCACAACTCTAGTACAGTACCTGACACATAATCTCTGAGCAGTAGAAATATCTTCAGGTGTTCAGTAAACATAAATTATTTAAAAATTTTAAATGAATGTCTTCCAAAGACCTTTCCAGTCTTCTCATACTCAGTTTCCTTATAGCAAGCTGAAATCTGACTTCTTACCTCTGAGTTTCTCCAGGAAGAAAACCAGATTATATTGCTCCTGCGACCTCCGTCACTGTGACGCAACTTCAATGAAATGGTCCTGGTGCATTTAGATCTAGATTTGAGCTATATCTCTGCTCCATCCTGGCTCTGTGACTCTCGGTTCATTACTTCACTCACTGAGCCTCAATTTCTCTATGTTGTTCACTTCACAATCTACAATGAAATCCCAAAAAAATGTATATGAATGTTTTCAGAAGATCACAAAACCTTATATATAGTAAGCATGAATTATTTTCTTCAACTATGTAACTATGAGGCAAATAATGTTAACATCAAAAAATCAGTAACTTCTCCTTTGTATTTATCCAAATGAATTGAAAACATGTTCACACAAAAACCTACACACAAATGTTTATAACAGCTTTTTTTTATAAATGCCAAAACCAAGGAAGCAACCAAGATGCCCTTCAGGAGGTGAGTGGGTAAATAAACGGTGGTACATGTGGACAATGAGATATTATTCAGTGCTAAACAGAAATGAGCTATCAAGCCACAAAAACATGGAGGAACTTTGTACACATATTACAAAGTGAAAGCAGCCAATCGGAGAAGTTTACGTACTGTACAATTCCAACTATATGACATTCTAGAAAAGGCCAAACTATGAAGACAGTAAAAGATTAGTGGTGCCGGGGTTATGAGTGATGAATAGGTAGGGCATTTTTAAGGGCAGTGGATTTTTAGACAGTGAAACTGCTCCGTATGCTATTATAATGGTGGATATATACATAGAATATACAACACCAAGAGTGACCCATAACATAAACTATGGACTTTGGGTAATAATGATGTGTCAATGTAGGTTCATCAGTTCTAACAAATGTACCAGCTGGTGCAGGATGCTGACAGTGGATGAGGCTGGGCAGGGAGATTACATAGGAACTGTCTGTACTTTTTTCTCAATTTTTCTGTGAACCTAAGACTGCTCTAAAAAAGAAAGCTTAATTTAAAAAAAACGTAAGCATCTCCCTACAACTTTTAATAATTGGAACTCCTTTTTGATAAATTGTCCTAAAAGTAAGATAGAAAATTATATACACACATACTTAAAAGACACTGGGAAAAAAATCATCTAATTATTAGCCATGGTTGCCCCTGGGTGGTGAAGTTACAGATTATTTTTTCATTATCCTTTATAGTTTGCTATATTTTCTAAACCACCTATAATAAGAAAGCATGTAATACATTCACAATAAGAAATAACAACTTGTTATCAAAAAAAGTCAACCACTTTTTCTGAAGAAATATAATGCATCCTCTGTTTTGAAATTGGGATATATTTAAATTCCTCCATCAGTTCAACAGATGTTAAGGCCTACTGTATGCACAAGTCCTTGTTCTGGTGCTTAAAGATAAAAATGAGGAACAGATCCTTCCCTGGAGAAGTTCACAGCCCAGTAGAGGAACCAGAAGTGGCAGAACCTTGTCGGCCCGTTGACTCATCAGCATTCACAGGGGGAGGCTTCAAGGAGAGGGAGAGAGACTCACTCGGGATGACAATAGTGGAGGCAGGGCCTGGGGTGACATTAGAAAAGGCATAGTGCTGAAGTGGCATGTGAGATGGTCTTAAGAGTCAGGAAATATCTGAACATCCAGAGTTCGGAGGAAGCTGTTTAAGGTAAACAGAACAGCACCAACAAAGATGTCAAGGTGGGCAACTGGGCGGCTTGTCTAAGAAAGCCGGCAGTGTAATAATTCGGTGGGACTGCAGCACACATGTCCCTCGGCTTTGAGGGAAAGCTGGTTTTGACCTACCACGTGATGGGGGTTGGATGCCACCATGAGCCGCTGTGTTTGACTTCTCAGGCTACGGGGAGCTACCGAAGGATTCGACAGGACAGGACTCTCAGGTGTGCGTTCAGCAGGTTACAAAACAGTGTGGCTAGTATGATCCCGTTTTTTGGTAGAATTAGTATGTGTGTGTATTTTTAAGTACACATGAGCTAAATTTTAAAAACATGCATATATTACTTTCTCAATGGAGAGTGAAACAATAGTTATTTTCCTTTCAGAGGGGAAAAAAAAAAAAAACCTTCCTATCTGAATGATCACTTTTTAAGAATGTAGAGGGTGAATGGGAAGGGACCAGCCTTCAGACTTTTCAGACAAGAGGTGTGTGTGATTTCAACAAGCCCTCAGGGATGGTGAGAATATCCCACCTCCACACCCACCGTCGGCTACTCTCTGTTTACCATGCACATATGTGAACATTTGAACACTTGTGGGTGTGTGTGTGTGTGTCTGTGTGTGATGGACTGAAAGTTTGTGTCCCTCCCCCAAATCCACGTGTTGAAATCCTACCCCCAAGGTGACAGTATTATATTAGAAGATGGGGCCTTCGGAAGGTTATTAGGCGGTGAGGCTGGAGCCCTTACGAAAGGATTAATTAGTGCCCTTGGAGAAGAGGCCCCAGAGAGCTCTCACACCTTCTTTTTGCCACGTGAGGAAACAACAAGAACTCAACAGTCTACACGCTGGAAGAGGCCCTCACCAGCACCCGCCCATGCTGGCACCCTGGCAAGACTTCCAGCCTCCAGGACTGTGAGAAATAAATTTCTGTTGTTTATAAGCCACCCAGTGTATGGTATTTTGTTATATCAGCCCAAATGAACTAAGTCTCTCTCTCTCCCTCCCTCTTTCTCTCTCTCTCTCTCTCTCTCTCTCACACACACCCCTCTAAATTCCAAGAGGAGAACCCGAGAGCCTTCTGGAAGGCCAATCGCTATGGAGATGATCTCAGAAACTAAAAGCACCCAGAACGAAGGAGGCTTCCTTCCACTGACGGAGCAGACATCTTTGCAAAGCAAACAGGTGGAGACGTAACAACGTGTTACCTGTTGGATTCAATCTTAACATGGAGCTCAGAATCCAGGGGCTTTCACCCTTCCTTCAAGGTCTTTCTATCCCACATCTGTACTGAAGCTACTTAAATCATTTGCTTCTTTATGGCTTGTATATCTACCCCTTTTCTAATAGTCTATTTAAAGATGGAAGATGAACCTCATTTTTTCCAAATGTAATTTGCTAAAATTTGCATGATACACGCAGTAACAAGTGGGTCCTGAATTATGTATGATCTCCTCTAATAGGCCAGAGCTTGTTTGGGAAGTGCGATCTTATAAACTACCGGGTTTGCTTTTTATGGCAAATTGAATGCTATTCCCCCTTCTTGCTTTACATATTCTCCTAATTAGGGGAGATAAAATAGATTTTAGACCTGAAAAAAAGTGATTTCTTTCCAAGAGCCCACATTTGTATGGAGAATTAAGCTCATTCCATTCAGCTGCACCCTCTAATTTAGAGCTGCTGTCAGCATAAAGTATAATCATAAAAGATTTCTCCATCAGGAGCTCTTAATGCAATCGAGTTCTTAAGGTGACTTTTTCAAGTTAAGGAGGGGATGGTTAGGTTTGCTCCCTCAGGTGGCCTGGGAGAGGCTGGGATGAGATTTGGGTTTCACCAAGAATGATTTAAAATTGTTCTGCATTTTGCTTATCTATTCCTGGGGAAACAGTGAGTTTGAAATTAATACTAATCACTACCACTTAATGAAAGCTGACAGCACACCAGGCAGATGAGCTAGGTGTTTAGTGATGTAGTTCTGGCACAAGGTGGTTCCTTGGTGGCATTCAGTGAACAAGAACCCATGCTTGGGGGCTGGTGGGAGCTCGAGGTGCAGTGGTCAACAAGGCAGGCCTCTCCTGCCCTGCTGTGTGGTGCACAGAGCAGCGAGAAGTGGGGTGGGGTGAGAGTGAGGGCAAGGGAAGAGAATAGTTTATAGTTATCCAGAAACTAGTGAAGGTTTGCAGTCCTGGGTAGCAGAGTTGCTGCTTTCTGCTCTCACTCTAAGTGGGAAGGAACTCTTCTTTCTTTCTTTTTTTTAATTTCAAAACCTTAAGAAGGTAGAGTGTTTTTGTTACATGGTATGGATGCAACTGGAGAAACTCTTCTTTCAAAGAGACGGTAACACTAACCCCCCATGGCTGCAGGTCACAGAGATGCAGTCTCCGGAGAGAGAGGGCACACAGGTGCAAGAGGGAAAGCAGCAGCACCAAAGGGCCATTCTCCGTTAACAAGTGGCACCTCCATCCTCTCCGGGCTCCATATCGAAGGAAGAAGCAGACAGTTCACAAGCAATGTGTTTTAGGACCAGAGAGAGCAGGAAGATTCCTCCTTTCTCTCCCTACAGCCTATCTTTCTGGCCTCATTTCCAGCTCAGACAAGTCCTCTTGTCAGGTCAGTTACTAATGAGAATGTCTTCTCCTTCTGGAGTGACCCCATATCCACCCACAGACCATAACTCCCAATGGGACAGTCACATCAGAGCCTATGTGGCCCTTTCCAAATGGCAAACTTCCTTTGAAAAAGCCATATAGCAAATATTTGTGTGGCCTGTGTTGCAACTGTTCAAGTGTTCTGCTGTAGCATGAAAGCTGCCATAGACAATATGTAAGTGGATGAATGTGGCTGTGTTCCAATAAAACTTTATTTGCAAAAAGAAGCAGAGGGCTGGATTTGGTCTGGGTGATAATTTGCCAAACCCTGACTCTATGGCCTAAATGTGTGTGTCCCATCGAATTTATATGTTGAAATCCAAACCCACAAGGTGATGGTATTAGGAGATAGGGCCTTTGGAAGCTGATTAGGTCAAGGAGATGAAGTCTTCATGAATGGGATTAGAGCCCTTGTCAAAGAGGCCTGAGAGAGACCCCTTTTCCCTTCCCCCATGGGGGGACACAGCAAGAAAGCACCATCCACGGACAGAAAGCAGACCCTCACCGGAAACCAAATCTGCCTTGACCTTGGACTTCCTCAGTCTCTAGAGTTTGGGAAATAAATTTCTGTTTTTTATAAGCCACTAATTTGTGAATTTTGTATGGCAGCCCAAATGGACTAAGACACCCGTTCTAGGCATCCTACATGTATCAGTGCTAAATAAAATTATGTTTAACATAGTAATGGTCTAGCCAACTTTTTTTGGCCTCTTCTCTAGCAATATCTGCCTGTCTTTGTCTTGTCTGCCAAAAAAAAAAAAAACTGTGAATAAGAACATTCACCTTCCCAAATCAAGCAACTGTTGTACCTTAGTCCCTCCTATACTCAAACCAGAGCTATGAAACATCATGTCAAGTGAGAAAAATGCACAATCTTCTTAGAACATAGGTCTGACTCAACAGTAGCCTGCCACTTACAAGTCCGAGCAGAAAAATTTTCCAAGGAAAGATCTGTACTTAAGCTAGTGACAGCTTCAGGTTTCTCTAAACACACTGGGAGGAGGGTCTTAACTCTACACTTATGTAATAACTAAAGCCTCTCAAGGGAGTTGTCTTCAGAACACAAGCATCATGTTTGCCCAGGGAAATTTATTTCTCTATGCCTGAGAGGTAGAAGTGTGCTCACAACTTTGAAACGGCAGGTTTTCCGCCTTCTACTCATCAAGATTCCAAAATCAGCCTTTGGGCCCAGTCTCTGACACCACCACCAACAGCACTCTCTTCCTCCCAACACGCAGTGCTCAGGAATCACAGAATCATCTGACGAGCCTGCGGCAGCCTGTGGGCGGACCCCTAACCTAGATCTGAAGCCAGGGAAGCCTTTCACGGAAGAGGTCACTAGAGCTGAGATCAGAGGCTGGGGAATAGTCAGGCATGCAGAGGGCCAGAGAAAGGAAGAAAAGTCCAGGCAGGGGAAACGGCATGTGCTGTTTCTGTCATAGAGGAGAAAAAGAATGCAGAATCTTCTAAAAACTGAAAGAGATTTAGTGAGGCTGGAAGAAGCAGCCCAAGGATGATCCTGGACAGGTAAGCAGAGTCCAGGTGGTGGTGACAATAGTTGGAAGGGGGTCCGTGAAGCATTTTAAGCAGAGGGGTCATGTAATCAGATTTGCCTTGTGGAAACAACGATGGTTAGGATCCAGAGCATTTTGCTCCGTACTGAAACTTGTGCTGTGCGCCTTCCACACCACACTGCAGTGACCCTCAGGAGCAGCCTGGCGTGATGACCAAGAGCACAGGACCTGGAGGCCAACACATGGGTCACGCACCCACCATGGTTCTCCTCTGAATTCAGGTTGTCCTCTGAATTCAGGCCTCAGACAGCAGCCTGCAGACCTCTGTGTCAAAAAAATAAAAAATAAAAAAAACACCAAATAACTGGCCAGAAAAAAAAAGCAATAACCAATATTCAGGAGATCCTCATTTCATGGCTAATTTCTTCAGACTCTGAATGTATCACTTTCGTGCAACTGCTGAAATGGACTCAATCAAATAATAAAGGAAATTTAGACGCTGTAAAGAATAAAGAGTGGGATAATTAAGATACATTTGTGAGCTCAGTGTGAGACAAAGAAATCAGCTCAAAGAAATCACCTTCTATCCCCTTCTTCTTGAGAGGAAAAGAGAAAGAGAAGTTCGCCTTTTGTTTTCTCCCTTTTGCCTTTGAGATGTCAAATTTATTTTTTACATCTTAATTTTTCTGCTGATTTTTTGCTTGTTCTTGGAGGGCAGGAGGTAGGAATGGTTTCTGCTCAAGTGCCCTAGTGTGGATTTTGTGAGTCCAGGGGAGCTGCACAACAGTGAGGAGTATTCTGCCTCTCACAGGGAGGCTTCAACCACAGACCAACAACGACCCCAACTGTGCATCTCCAATTTACTTTTTTCCTCTGAAATGTAATTAAAACAGGCCATTATCATCTTCAAAGAACAGTAAGAAGCATTTTTTAAACTACCAGAAGGCAAGGAAGGGGCAGTTTGATGCCTTTCACACTTAGAGAGAGAATGGAGAGTGGAGAGGCATTTAAGACCCTTTAATTTCACAAATATTTCCTGGCCCTCTTCGCCTTGTCTTCCAGGAAGCTCAGAGCTTAACCTGGTATTCAATCACTGTAAGTATGATTTTAAGATAGTAATTTTAATGTGAATTACTGTTTTTTACTTTCTGCCTCTATGTTTGGTTTTTGATCTTCTGTGGTTTTAGTGTATGGTGTGTGTGTGTGTGTGCGTGTGTGTATGTACATGTGTCACACTATTTGCAAAACCACTTCAAATCTTTTATGGAATTAGGAAAGAATAAGATATTTTAGAAACCATAAATTTCTGCTTCCTACTGGAATTGCCATTTTTTGGCCTCATTCATAAAGCTAGAACATAAGAAAAACTATGCCCTGGCAAACTGAGCAAGGGACCCTTGCCTCTCCAAAGAGTGCTTCATCTGAGAGCAGAAGGTACCAGGGAGGCACCAAAGAGATCAGCTGCACTTTCTCTCACAGAATACCTCTCCCAAAGCAGTCCCCTGAAATCAGCAAGTCAGGCCTGCTTCTTCTAGTAGAGTGTACAACAGTTGGTAACAAGTTGTATTTTACAAATACAGCCACAGTGACATCTTTCATCCTACCTGTTCTTTTTCTAATGTGACTTTGACATTCTTCTCACAGAGAGGTAAGGTCTATTTTCCCTCCCCATGAGTGTGGGCAAGTTGATGATTATGGTGGAAGTGATGCTATATGACTTCCGAGGCTAAGTCATAAAGGTGATACAACTTCTGCCTAGCTCATTTTGGGACAATTGCTCTTGGAATCCAGCCACCATGTTGTGAGGAAGCCCAAATAGCCACATGGAGAGGCTGTGTGTAAGCACCCCAACCAACAGCCCTCACCGAAGTTCCAGACAAACAGCCAGCTTCAACCATGAGACAAGTGAGTGACAGCCTTCAGATAATTCCAGCTTCCAGGTATCAAGCCATCCCAGCCTTCCAGTCTTCCTTGGGGAGGGTCCAGACAACATGGAGCAGAAACAGTCCTTCCCATTATGACCTTTCCAATTTCCTGATCCATAGGATCCATGAGCATAATATGTGAGCTGTTGTTTGACAGTCCTAAATTTGGGGTGGCTTGTAGGGGAAAGGAGACACCAAATCAGATAAGTGGTTCAGATCTCAGTGTTACCATTTGGTGACCTTAAACAAGTCATTTAACCACTATGGTTCTCATGCCCCTCATTTGCAAATGAGACTAATATCTGCCTCACCGGATTTTGTTCAGGGTTATATGAAATTTTGTACAGAAAAGCATTTGATTAAGAATCATTATTCAAATAGGAAGAATTATTATTTTTAAATTACGGAAGCATCTTGACCAATCCAAAGGTAAATTCAGCAGGAATCCTGTGTGATCCTAGGTGACAATGCAGGGTAGGGTCTTTGGGGCAGATGCTTCAACCTTAACTTTTAATTGTGACCTAAAAGGTAGCCATGAGTAATCCAGAAAGGAGGTGAAAATGTACGTGAAATACATTTAATTTTATACTCCTACTAAGTAGGGTTGTTTCAAGCATTAAATGGTATAATACATTCATATTAAGGTTGGAATACAACATTTATCAGGGAATTCTTTGAGTCTTAACTTGCAAGCCAGGCTTATCCCCACCCCATGTAAAAAACTGGGGGATTCTTCTCTAGAGAAAAGGTACAGGGTAGAGCATTTAGTAAGTGTTCCATAATTGTGAACTATTATTTCCGGTGTGATCTATAATGGTCTCATTTCTGTGCAAAATGTTTCTTTTGGAGAAAATACCTCCAGAGACTTTTTTCTGGATGAATCATCTCTCTCTCTCTCTCTCTCTGTTCCCCCTCCCTTTTTCCCCTCTTCCTCCCTTCTTCTCTTCCTCTCCCTCTGCAGTTCTCTACAATTTGGAGTTGGCGGAAGCCTCTATCATGAGCTTTCCTCTATCCGAACTGAGCGCCTGTTTCTGGAATGCCCTCTCTGAGTTCAGTGATTTCACACGCATCCCTGCTCATTTAATCCAAGTGACTACCAAATGAGGTAGTGACCATGGTCCCCATTTTACAGATGAGGAGAGTGAGGCTCAAGAGAGATTTATGGTCTTAGGCAGGATTTACCATCAGAGAATGGCTGCGCTAGGAATGAAGTCCAATTCCTTTGACACCAGTTCTTCCCATTCCATTCCAGGTGGGTTCAGGGCTCTTTTCTCTTAATCTAACTCCATATTCTAGAGGCCTGAGAGGATGTCATTCTATTTTAAATAATTTCAATTAACTCCTAAAACTGAAGCTGGGGAAAGAGTTGACATGTGAATTTATGAAGGATAGACTCATTTTGGTACAGGACTAAGATATTTAATGTCCAATATTAACATACTGTTGATTATCAGCAAAATCAAATTTTTCATAATAGGGGCCATTAGTGCACTCAGGCAAAGTGAAGAGACTAGAACTCAAAACTAGTTCCCTTTACCAGATTATATCCCTTGCCCCAACAAGAAAGGGGCAATGAATGCTAGAGACGAGTTCAAATCCTATGTCACTGATGTCAGGCACCAAATAAACCCAGCAAATGTTATTATGTCTGCACAGGCTTTCCCTCCCCCCACCTTCCAGGGAAGAGAAATAACAAGCTCTTGAAATTCAAATTCCCATTGACTCTCAAGTCATGAACATATTTAAAAACAGTGTGCACCTGTGACATTTACAATCACTAAATTCACATCAGAGAATAAATCCAGCATCACCTACAATCACTGAATATGGAATACCCATTCATCTCCAACCATGTGTTGGGGGACGTACACCTCAAAAATGATAATATTCAGAAAACGCTGAGAGGCGTGCGTGCTGGGGGTAGCCGCTCTCAGCAACTCAGCCTGGAGACATTTGCAAATGCATGGAAAATAATGGGAACCTGGAGACACCAGTGGGAAGGAGATAACGGAGCAATTGAGAGCAACCCAGCCTTGCTGCTTGTCAGCCTCTGCCTGGGACAGGCACGCTTGGCTTTGCCCAGAGGCACAGGTGTGTGGGCTAAGCTCAGCAGATGCAATGTCACATCCGGGAGAAGCATGTGCATTTCTCAGCTTGAAATGCTTCCCCATTAAATCAAATAAGGCTCCTGCTGATGACGTCAGGCTGCTTAGCTGCTCCTGCCACAAAGGGACAATTTATTGAAGAGCTAAAAATGGTTGCCTTCGCGAGGCTGACAGGCAAGTACTTGAGGGAACGCTCCATTGGCCACCCCCCGTTCTGGAGAGACATCTGCCAGAGCTGCTGATTGGCACCCTTCCTGCGTTAGTCATCTCGCTGGGCCTTGCTAAAAACTCCAGATACAGGTTTATTCCTGCTGCTACAGCCCATTCTCTGGAGGGGCTATTTGCAGGGTGCTGGCTGTGAAAGCTTCCTGTCATTTCCCTCTCAGTCTCTGTCTATCTCTGAAGAGGAGGAGGGAGAAGGAAGGTGAAGAACATTCCCTGGATGGAAACAAACGCCTACTCTCAAGATATCTTAAGAGCATCTTTGTTTTACTTTTCAATCTACCTCTAGCATACAGATGAGAAAAAAGAAGATGTTGAAGCTTTAAAAGAAACATTTCTCCATTTTGCTAATAGTTTTTATAATTAGAAGATGAGAAAAGGGTGCCCAAATAGTCATTCTGCTCTCCCTCAGCAAGTCATTTTTGAATGCTAGTTCTGAGGAGGAAAGAAACTGATCCATAGAGTGTTTGCTACTTCATTAGCATGCTGAAATATGTACAAGATTATTTTCTGCTTTCAAAGGGTGCCTTGTCACCCCACATAGAAGCTTCTGGAAGCCCGATGTTGTTGTTGTTACCCCATGTGCCTCCCACAGGGCTTGACCAGGTACCAGTCCCCTTCTAGAATTCCCGTCTCATTTAAGGCTCACAAACGACCCTGTGAAATCAATTATGATCCTTATTTCACAAACAAGAAATCTGGGGCTACTAGAGCCCATTGTCCTGCATCAGGGAGAGTCTGCAGAGCTGGGATCCGCCTGGACTCGGGCTGGCTCTGAGCGCACACCCCTCACTGCCTTCAAATTGTGGGGACCGCTGCAAATACAGCACTGCTCAACGGAGGGAAGTTTTGATCCTGAGGCCCTTAAGGTTTCACTGAAGAGTCGATCGAACATGGAACATCGAACAGACAGACAACCTATGAATGAGGGTGAGATTGTGAGTTGGGTCACTGGATCAACACTCCACCCAGGGGCCTCGTCCTGCCCTTGGGGCCACACAGAGCACGTCTGTCCCTCTGCAGCCCTTCGTGGGTTTGCAAGGAGTGGTCACATTTGTCCAGTTGCCCCTTGTCAACTGATTGTGTCTTCCAGGGCCTGGCCTCCAGGGCCCACCCACGGTCCCTCCCCAACACACATGTACATGGGTGTCCCAAGGCAACACACATTCCAAGGATGGCACAGTGTGGCTGCGTCCTAGGAAGTGCCCCCTGTCCCAGGTCCCAGCTCCCATTCCCCGCGTGTGACTGTCTTGGCAAATCTTCCTGAGCTTTATACACCAAGGTAATTTCCAGACTCCTCCCAGGAAATCTTGTGACAATCCAAAAATATTGCTGTCCTTCTCCCCCACAGCAATCTCCCAACCTATTAAAGAAAATACAGCTAAAGGAATGACTTCTATGTTTGTCTCGTTTTCATTACTATTGATTCAAATATAATTCCTTTCATAAAATGTTTATTCTTACTGAGCAACTGCTGTGCATGAGGCACTTTTTAGGTGCTGTGGGGAAGACAAGGGGCCATTACATGATCCTGGCCCTCGAGCGGCTCCCATCTGGGTCAGAGGTGCACCCGAGCTGCCACGCTATTGGCCACCTTCTATTCCACACGTGGTGGCAGCGCATATCCGAGTGCTTTGCTTGTGCACGTTCATCCTCTAACGAAGGCAGCAAGATAGAGGAGAACGTGCACGGACTCTGCAGTCGGCCAGCTCGGGGTTCGAATCCGGCTTTGCCGACTGGGAAACAGCCCCATCTGTTACAACACAGGAAGTCACGTGGATTCATGAAATTTGTTTGTAGCACATGTTTTGAAGGGCCGGGTGTCAGCTTTCCCACAATTAGAGAGAAGGCCATAGCAATCTACGAAGGCCTTCAGACAAAAGCTGACAACTCACAGAAGTGTCTGTCTTTGCTGCAAAGTAGCTGGCTTAGAGGCTACTAGAACTGCTAAGCTTTCCTCTCAAGGTTAAGCTGTCTGGGGTAGCTGTCTGCAGATAATTCCCCTGCATTAGCACAGTGGATTAATGAGGAAGGCCACGCCCCCCATCAGATTTTTTATTTGGGTAAAAAACTCTCTGCAACCTAATCTCCAAAGGAGAATGCACACACCTCGGGGTTTAAAGCAGCAAAGAATGGACTACTTATGTGGCTGCGTGCTGGTGTTTTTATTACTAATTTTTATTGGTTTTGTCAGCCTTCTGGTCACTAGATTTTGAGTGGTCTCCCTTTAACCCTATTTCCTCTAAACTTTGATTTTCATTATGCAATTCTAAAGAACCCAAGGATGTTTAGGGCCACACATATGCCGTTATAACAAGAGTGCATAGATGTGTGTGCGTGTGTGTGCGTGTGTGTGCATGTGTGTGTGTGAGCATCTCCATGCTCAGCCTACGGGAGGTGATTTATAAACGGAAGCTCCTGTTATGGGTCACCCTCCACCCTGCACCTGCTGTTCCAGGTGCAACTTGACCACTATAAGACTCAGACCAGCTGCGGCTGCTGGTCCAGGCTGCTGCGTGCACAGAAGCACCCGAGTCCTGGCTCACCTCTGCCTGGACTGGGCCAACCACGGGACACTGGGTCACTTGCTCCTGCCCTCCTACTGCCACCCCGCCTCCTGCTGTGAAAGCATGATGGGATTTTACTCCAAAATGGGGTCCCCTGATCAGTAGCCTTTGTAGCACCTGGCAACTTTTAGAAAAGCAAATTCTCAGGCTTGACCTCCAGGATCAGAAATTCTGGGGCCGGGGTCCAGCCCTCTGAGCTGTAAGAGGCCCCCCAGGGATTCTGACACAAGGTCGAGAACCGCCCATCCAGACACACGGTGAATAGTTTCTCTTAGACTCTCCGATTTGGAGACAACACTCGTTCATTTATTCAGTTTTTCATTCCCTCCTTCGGTAACTATTTATTGAGTTCCTGTGATGACCTAGAGACTAGTTCTAGATGCTGATAATGAACACAACAGAGAAACACCTCTGCCACCACCATCGACAGAAAGTAACGGCGAAGGCTTCAAACTCAGGGGCCAGCCGGCCTGGTCTGAATCTCAGCTGCGCCACTCACCAGCTGTGTGACCTGAGGCAAGTTCTTTCAATGTCTGTGCTTCCATCTGTGCGATGGGCTTATAAAGGGCCCTATTTCATAGAGTTGTGGTAAGGATTGAATGGGCTGTGGTGTTAAACACTCTGCCTAGTACACAGTAAGCACTTAAAATGTCAGTTATGTATTTAAGGATGGCAAGAGTGGTCATTTTGAGTTAAATCTGACTTCAGAGTAAAATGTGATGCACATCTTCTATAAGACCAGGAGATAAATTCGTGATGATGTACTGCAAAAGGCAGACTCTTGATAAAGGTAATTTTAAGAGAAAACTAAATAAAAGTCCAACATCCACAGTCAGACGCAGATGGATGGAGGCTGTCCAGGAGCTGCTCAGCAGGAGGCCCAAGAGGGGCTGCAGGATAAGAGAGGGTGACAGAGGAGAAAGGACTGCCCTGCCCAGGGAGAATGAACCTACTGGAAAAAGCCCCCGGCTCCCACTGAGCGAGCCAGGGCCCAGGATGCAGCGAGAGTTCAGGAGATGAAGCAACAGGAAGCGCTTCCCAGAGTGCAGAGCCATGAGGCAGAGAAGATATAGGTCTGGTCTCCTTTCTCCACGGGCCAGGCCCAGCAGGGAGCCCCACAGATTGGGCATCACTGGGGCTGCCCATGGGATGGAAGGTGAGGATGACCCATTCACAACGTGTTCAGGTGCAGAGCAGAGCTGTGCACCATGTGCCCTGGGCGGGGTGACATGCCTCTCGGATCGCTGTTAAATAGCTTACTTCCTGCTGACTGGTAGTAGAGCGGACTGCCTGTGTCTGTCCCCTCTTGTGCAGGGATAGTCTGTCTGTCCCTCCAGAAAGACCCTCAGTAACATCCCTTGTCATCGTGTGCATTGAGGAACTGCGAGCAGTCTTCAAGCCTCTAAAGACCAGTGACATGTATAAGGAAACCAACTGTTCTGCGTAGCCCTGGAGGGCAGAACTGAGACGGGGGTCAGCAGTCCCTGGGAGGCAGGATTGCACTCAAGAAAAGGAGGACATTTCTAGGAATGGAGGCTGGTCAGCCAAAGGGCTGACCAGGCTGTTACCCAGGAAAGTTCTGCTCAGAGAAGACTGGATAGAAGGTATCATAATCCCCTTTCAACCCTGCACTGTGGCTAATTGATTCCTTGTACTAAATATATTAAGGCAATTGCCCCCTTTCTGTTCAGCAAAGACAGCTCTAAGGACCACCTTTACTTATCACCTCCCATTTATATAGCGTGCAAAATACAAAGAGATTGCTGGAAATGTTGAGAAGCATAATTATCACATTGCTCCATGAGTGAATTAGGAACAAACAATTCATTTCCTGGATCTCCTGTCTAGTTTAAGACAGCAGGCTCACATCGGGAGAAACCTGGCAGACTTTACCTGGGGCCTAAAGATAGGCTAAATACCGATTATAAAAAAGAATGAAAAAAGGAAGAAGCAAAGGTGCATGTTTTCAGACTCCAAATATTCTGCTGAGCCCTGAGAATGTCCTGATACCCAGCTTTGTGCTGAGGGCAGGCAGGATGTAAAGATCCCCAAACATGCTCCCTGCACCCCTGGGAACCAGACTGGAGAAAGAAGGCTAACATATGAGATAGTCAGAGCAATTAAATATTCACCTAAATACCCCAACATGGGTGTAACCAGAGACTACTTTACTGCACAGCTGTAGTTCCCTGCATGGTGCCAAGTGCTAGGGACTCAAAGGGAAGTCAGACTCAGGCCCTGACACATCTAGTGGAGGAGACAGTTATCAGTGATCATGTGGTCCTCTGCTACAAACACTTAGGTTGGGGGGGAGGGCACCAGGCGGGGCTTGAACCCCGTTTTGGGTTTTTTGGAAAGGTTTCCGGGCCGGGATTGGATTTCCTTGATTTTTGGGGACCAGGCCGGGGAACCAAGGAGGTTAGGGGGGCGGGGGGTTTTCTAGGCTTAGGGTAGCACCTGTGTGAAGTCCAGTACTGGAGTATGTTCAGATGAGAGTGGGCTGCAGTAATTGGACAAAAACTGAATAGATAAGAAGGTTGCAGATTGTGGAAGATGAACTTGGAAAGGAAATTGTATGTGTGCTCAAGCTGGCTAAGATTAGAAGGGAATTATTTATATTTTTAATTGAGCATGAATATCAAAAGTACACTGATGCAAAAGTAGAATTTAGTCCCCTGTGTTAAACAACAGAGTTTTCTGGGAGTATTGGACAGCTCTTAACAGAAAATTGTGAACGATTTTTCTTTACTATTTAGATAAGTGGCCTAGGAAACAAAGATTCTGTATTTTCCACGAAATTTCCTATGCTTTACGTTGTCTTTATTAGTTTTTGATCACTTAAGAAAACTGAGTCCACTCTATTAAAAGAGTTAAGGTTTTTCTAAAACTATGTAACTTTCTGTATTTGCCTTTGAAGTCTTTTAATTATCACTCTGGTTAAATGAATGGCCTTTGCTATTGTTTGAATGTGTCCCCCAAAATTCATACGTTAGAAACTTAATCCCCAACACAACAGCATTTAAGAGGTAATTAGGTCATGAGGGCTCTGCCTTCATGAATGGATGGATGAATGCTGTTTTCGCAGGAGTGGGTTTCTGACAAAAGGATAAGTTTGGCCCCCTTACCTGACCCCAGCCCTAACGTGCTCTCTTGCCCTTCCACTTTCTACCATGGGATGATGTAGCAAGAATGCTCTCGCCAGATGTGGGTCCCTTGAACTTGGACCTCCCTGCCTCTAGAACTATGAAAAATAAATCTCTGTTCTTTATAAATTACCCAGTCTCAGTTATTCTGTTATAGCAGCACAAAATAGACAAAGACAATTGTTATTTCACGGTGACCTGTGATCATATCTTGATCAAGGGTTTTAACCCTTATATATTTATGATAAACTTCCCAAAAGCAAATTCTAAATTAAGTCCTTTTCTTTATCTTAAATTAACTTTGGGATTTTCCAGATGGGCCCTTGGAACATCTCAAAAGGTTATCTCTCCTTATAAAAAGAGATATTAATATATTAAACAAATTGGCTTAATTGATATATTAAATTACATGGGAAGTATTGTCAAATAATAAGTAATGCTAAAACTTCCTTTGAGTAACATATGTATGAATGTGTTAATTAATATGTATTCTGGAAGCTATATGAAATTCCTACAAATGTGATCAGACCATTGGCCTGGGTAAGAATTCCCAGAACTCTATTGAAGAAACTGATTGTTTCATAAACCTGCTAACCTGATATTAAGCAGAACAAGAATCAATTGAATACCAAAAAAAAAAAAAAATGCTATGGTAGATTTTCATGCTAAGTCAGTAAGTACTGTAACAGTTAATATATACATTTTGAATGAAGTATATAAGATTAATCCAAGTAAAATTACCTATGATAACCTATTGATAAACAGTACTATGCACCTGAATTGGAGAAACAAAACTGGTGTTTAGGAGTATGTAAACTAATGTTATGAGTAGACTCATGGAGAGCCTGGACAGCCTCCAGGTCCTTCCTGAGTCTTAAAGCTTCCGTTATTATTATTATCAAGACTTCTCTCCTCTGTCATCATGAGTCCATTGTCCCCTTCCTCTTTTTCCTGTGTTTCTTTTCTATTTATACATGGCAAAATAATACAATAATTGAGAATTCATAATCAATAGCTTCCACAGGAAATTTAACTAAATATTGGATATGTCATGTTAAACTTAAATCCTTACATGTTCTTAGAGGTTCTGTGGTTCACCCTGTAAAAATTTTCACTGATATTGCAAGTACAACTATTGTTCAAATTGCACATCTGGCCCTTTCTATAGGATTAGGTTCTTAGATTCATGAAATTAGAGCCTTGTTTAAATCTAAGCATAGGCAACACCTATAGTGAGGGTTTTGAAGTTAAATTAGGCCAGGAATTGAATAAGAAAACCAACATATAATTCAAAGATAATTGAACAGTTTTTAGGCAAATGTATAACCCTAAATTTTTAATTGTCAGCATCTTCCAACCATGCAATGATTCAATAATGTAGCCAGAGACAGATGCTACTAGTGCTTCCCCACTGGCAATTCTCATGCACAAGGTGTTCCACAGGGAACTGTCTGTTGTGCCCCTCCAGGATGTATTTTTATCTGTGGAGGATTTAATAATCACTCATACGTATGGGCAACTCCATGTCCCAGTAAGTGGAAAATAAGGGGTCAATGTGGATTAGGAATTTTAATAGTACCACTGTTGCTCCACAAGCTATTGGAAACTGAACATTGGTCTACAGCTCTTAAATTGCACTATAGAATAAAGGGGAATTTTCCAACAGGAACAAATCTGTCTAAATGGGCATCTTTGGGTAGAATGCTCCTTCTCTGGCTTGCCAAAAGTGCAAATGAAGTTATGATTAGAAATATGTCTCAGGCATTAGCCACTATAGCTAACTCTACTGAAAAAGCTGTAGTTGCCCAGCAGACTTCTTTAAATTCTCTTACTAAAGTTGTTTTAGATAACATGATGGTTTTGTACTATCTGTTGAATGAACTGGAGTCAGGGGGGAGTGTGTGTGACAGCTAACACCTCCTGCTGAACTTAGGTAAATATATCTGATATGACTGAAATTCAGTTGTAAGAAATCAACAAGAAATCTACTTGGCTAAAATAAGTAGACTCCTTTTCTGGCTCATTTTTGACATATTTGATTTCGATTATTAGTTTAATTCACTGGGGCTCCTGTTGAGGAGGTTACTTCAGTCTCTTAGTATTATTTTCCTGATAGCCATTATAATAGTCTCCCTGGTGCACTGTATCCTCTCAAGAGACTTAAATGCTCTTATGCAGCCACCTGTTATACATCAAATGGTCTCACTATGGTTAGAATAACAAAAACATGAAGAGAACATAAAGAAATATTCAGATGACCCGATGTCAAGAATTGTAAATTCCATACTGAGACCAAACAAGTCCATTATGTTGGTGACAGTGAGTGGTGTCAATGCCCAAGTTGTTGGTCAATCTCTCAAAATTGAGATTCTAACCAAAAAGGGGGAATTTTGCTAAATTAAATTTGGCCTAAAGCTGCCTCTATACTTTGAGCTCCTGAGCAGCAAACTGCAACCTAACTAAGAATATATTCTTGTAACAAGTAGCTGAGCCTCAGCCAAGTGCAGTAACTGAGCTCCAGCCAATCAGAGAATGCCAACCATTCAGATCCTGTCCATGCAAGGCAAATACCGAGTTGTAACCAGTCAAGCTATTTCTGTACCTCACTTCCTTTTTCTGTCTATGAATGCTACCTGCCCATGTTATTGAGTGGAGCTCTCTGAACCTCCCTAGTTCTGAGCGCTACCCAATTTATGAATTATTCTTTGCTCAAATAAATGCTAGTAAATTTACTTTGTCTATATTTTTTCTTCACAACTTACAACTATACACTGCCTGCTTTAGTCAATAACAAAAGAGCCTGTTAGTTCTATTTGTAGCAAGAAAAGGGTTTTCTTCCAAGCAGCAAGCCAGTCTCTACATAGTTGATATGTGGTTGGTATACAGTTGAGGGTATCATATCGAGTGGAACACAACTGTCTTCACTTCCAACTTTCTCCTCCAATAAGAACAGTCTTTACAGAAGCAAAGGCAGACAGGAAAACAGATAATCAGGAATAAGATCCAATGGCAGGACAGGAGAGAATGCAAGAGACAGAATTCATTAAAGAATAGTTTCTAGGCTCACACAGGTTATACACCAAGATACTGAAGGAAATTGCCAAAGTTTTCAGAGCCCCTTTCAGTAAGAAAAATGGAGAATGATTTCCAGAAGTGGCAGCGGGCAGAAATTCAGACACTGTGTCTTGATGTCAATTCCTGGCAAAAACCTACCAAAGATGATTAGCCAGATGGTACATGAGTATGTTCAGTGATGCAGAAGTTGCCCAATTCACCTTAGTAATGTGCTACAGGCAGATAAAATACTATTCTTTAGCAAGATGTGGCAGGATGAGCTGCATGACGTGGTTTGAAGTGGATGTTTAGAATGTGGTGCTGTCCCCTTGGGAGACTGCTCATGGAAAAGAGATATACTCTGCATGGCCCCTGGAGAGAGAACCAGGTCCCAACGAGTGGGTATTGTATGGAGGAAGATTTTATCTTAATTTTCAATCGGAGTTGTTCAACAATGCGATGAGATTCTCTCAGAGGGACCTCCACATCACTAGAAGTGTTCAAATAACATTAGCATTAACATCTACTAGCATTGCTCTAGAGGTGAACACACTGTTGAGAAGTAAGTCGGACCAGTTCCTTCCAGTTTAAGATTTTAGAATCATGTTATTCACATAAAGGGGTGTAGGCTCTGGAATCAGCCTTCATGCTCTTGGTCATGAGCTACCTGGTGGAACGGTCTAGAGTGAAGTGAGAAGACCCAAACTCCAGGATCTACTTGACCACTTATCACATGCATGACCTTGAGAAATTCACTTATCTCTCTAAATCTTGGCTGCCTTCTATGTAAAATGAAGATAATTCTTTATAGGAATGTTGTGAGTTACAGGAACCTTGTAAGTAATAAATTAAATGAGATGATGTCCATAAAAGCATTTTATAAACTAAAAAGTGCTGTACTAATGTGTGTTATCATTAAGATTTTAGGAGCTTGGAAATAAAGGGCTCTTGAGGCAGGCAGCATTTTGTACAGATTGCATTATTCAATGCTGGCACTCTGAAGCCCGGATAGAAATAAAGTGCTGTGAAGCATATCATGCCAGCTCTGGCATGCTGGGCATAGATTATTACTCAAACTCCTCATTCAGTCTTAATGATTATTTTAAAGCATCAAGGCTGGGCTAGTGTATCTGCTTGGAAGTTGGCATATTTTTATTTTGGTTTATTCCAAGTTTGAAAACTGATATATTGGGTACTCTCTAGGTCCAGAGACAGTCAAAGAAATTCCCCATCTAATTAAAGGAGTTGACAGATGTAAATGAGTTTCATTAGATTATATCCCCAACTCACAGCTGGACTTGGAGCAAGGTCGCTGGGGCTGTTCTTCAGGGGCCTCGGTGGAGAGAATGACGCTGCAGCGGACAGGGTTGTTTTCCTCTCTGCTCCTCTCGGGGGCCGCATAGAAGTCAGTGGTTTGAGGTCTGCTCCTTAGCTGTGACTTCTAGCTCCACTGCCTCATTGCTCTGCAGAGAGTTCTAGCTGAAAAATGTCATTTCTGTGTGTCTAGGGGCATGAATTCATTTATTTGCATTTACTATGTACCTTCCACTTTCTTGCATGATTCGATTCAGCAAGACTTTGTTGAGTAACTACTCTATGCAGCAAGCCTTGAGAGCTGGGCCCAGCCCTGCTCTGACACAAGAGCTGTACACCTTTCTACCAGAACCCCAGTCACCAAGCCAACCCTGTATTTCTTACTGCCGGTGCCTCAGGCTCTAGCGCTGCATCTGTGGACATTGCGAGTGTGAGGGGTGCAAGAGTAGTATCAGACGTGGGGCTATAGCAGAACTTTCCAATGACCCAACCTCTCCAGTGATGAAGCAGAGACAACACAGAAGCACAGGCTGCTGCTCCCTTGACCCTCAGGGCTCCCTACACTAAGAGGATGGCTGAAGCTGGTGATTCCTGAGGACTTTTCCAGTGCTCTAAAATTTTACCAGTTTGCTGATGAAGAGTAATTAAATTTATAAAATAATGGAATACCACCTAGCAAAAAAGCACCAGCCTTGGGGCTCTGTCACTTAACTAGCTGAATGTCCTTAGCGAGTCCTTAGTATCTCTGATACTCTATCTTATAAATAAGGATGAAAATCTTTACCTCCCATAATTGATTTAAGTTCTAGAGAAAAATATGTATGTCAATCCCCTAACAGCTTGACTGGCACATAGTAGGGATTCAATAAATCTTTGCCAGTTCCCTTGCCTTACATTTCTGATAAGAGCTGCTGCTTCTATTTTTTTTCCAAGAAAGTGAAGACTCATATCAGAAGGCCTGACAGGTCACGTGCTGGGGAAAGGAGAGCACAAAGAACCTAAGTGAAGTGAGAGAGGTTTTGGTTCCCATCTAAGTCAACTAAGTGGAAGTTTCCAAGACCACTACCCTTGCAGCTGAGGACAGCTACCTCCCCCAACTCTGCCCTACCTCTCCCCTGGGAGCTGGTGTCATTTTATCACGGCTTAGAGGGGATCAGGACATCCCTCTTCTGAATTCAAGAGCATATGCTGTCCTGCCAGGGCTCCAGAAAGCAGAGCCACCAACTTCTGAGCCAAGTTGCATTCTGGATGTTGCATTTTATGGCACAATATTCACAGGGCTCTGCATTTCTAGACACAGTAAATCTTCTTTCTCTTCCTGCAGAAGTAATTGCCATACATGCATAAAACTGACTGTTGAAAAGTTTCAGCCCGTTTCTCTGTTCCCTTTCCACTGCGTAAGCATTCCTACGGAGCCCGCTCGGTCGCCCAGATGGTCTACGAGAAGAAATCAACAACAACTCATCACTGGGTATTTCTCGGTGCCAAGACACACAGAAGGTTTATGTTTCACAATGGAAAGGTAAGTATTTCGAACAAGATAGAACCAGGGTTATAAAAGCTCCTTTTATTTCATACTCTTTTTCACAGTGGTGGGTTTTATTCTGAATCTCACTAGACACTTGACAGGCATAAAAAGCAACCATTTCCTGCCCTAAAAATGTTGCTTTCTGAGGTTTTTTTTGGTCATTGTTTCCTTGAGTGGAGCCAGCCTCAGTAAGAGAAGGCTGTTCTCCACGGGAGGGCAATGATGCTGAGAAACATGACATTGTTTGCACTGCAACCAGGAACAGCAGCTCTGTGGGGTCCTGGACTCCACCATCCAAGGTCTTTTCCTAAAAGCAGGTGGGAGCTGGGACCTCTCTGACAGGGCAGGGGGACGGTGCTCAGGCACAGGGGTGTGGGCTGGCTTCACAAACTTTGTTTCTATTCTCCTTTGATTGTCTGTGTGGAAAGCTGTCTTAGTCCATTCAGGCTGCTATAACACAATACCTAAGAATGAGTAATTTCTAAACAATAGAATTTATTGTTCACATTTTGGATACTGGGAAGTCCAAGATCAAGGCAGCAGCAGATTCAGTGTCTGGTTGAGAGCCTATTCCTCATAGATGGTGCCTTCTCGCTGTGTCCTCACATGGCAGGAGCGGTGAGAAAGCTTCTTTAAGCCTCTTTTGTAACAGCACTAATCCCATTCGTGAGGGCTCCACCCTCGTGACCTAATCACCTCCCAAAGTCCCCACTTTCTAACACAATCATCTTCAGGGTTAGGTTTCAACATTTAACCGTGGGGTGGGGACACAAACATTCAGACCACAGTGAAGCTAACCTGGCCTGTGCAACTGAGTTCAAGTCTACACTCTATGGCTGTCTTTCTATGCGCAGGCTCTGTGCAAGGCACAAACTTTACTGAACATAATTTTTGGTGCCTCCATGTCTTGAATCCTGCCACTTATATCACCCTCAAAAAGGTTCTTACTCAGTGTTTCTTAATCTTTTTGGATTTTTAAGAATCCAAAGAAAGCCATGATCATCCTCCCTCTTATCTCTCTCTCTCTCTCTGTGTCTATCTTTCTCTTGCACACACACATACACACACACACACACACACACACACACACACCCCATATGCAGAATAATCGTGCATCTAATTTCATGGATTGCTTGGACCACACAAAACCCATCTATGCAAGCCAGGGAGTCAGTGGATACCCTAGTTAAGAACTTTGCTCTACTTTGTGCCCAACCTGGAAAATCACTTCCAAAGGCATCTTTCCCCCAAGTGCAAGCTGTCTGAGGGCAAGTTTGTATTATCCTCGTGTCTCTATGCCCCACAGCCATCACCCAGGGCCGAGTGGCAATGAGAGAAAGATTCCAAGTCCAAGTCAGCATGTGCCTTAGTACCTACCAGATGACTTCGCTTTAATTTATTAACTGTCAAAGATTCTACTCACTGAATAAAGTGAAGAATTATAGTGCAACTTAAGAGGAAGCCTCATTCTCATCCCTCCAGCTCAGAAGAAGCCTCACAAATACAAATGCAGTCATGGCACTACCTGGCTCAGAACCTTCTGCAGCTCCTGGCACCTGCTCAGAGCCACCTGCACAGCATGACGCCCTTACCCAGCCTCTGCTTGCTGGACACCCCATCACTGCCCAGAGTCCCCCTCCGATAAGTCTTAAGATACCAACCAGCACAAGCTGAACTGGCCACAAAAGGCAGGCGCCTTTTTTTCCTATCAGAAACAAAGTATTTCACAGAAAGGCACATCAAGCTGTTTTTGCCCTAGAGAGAAGAAGTGGTCTGCAAGTGTCACCTGGAGAAGCAAGGTCCTGTCCTAAGAACTGGGGGAGGGGGAGGACTGTGGAACATAATGGAAAAGAGGAAGGATCTGGAATAGAAATGCTCGGTTCCCATTCCTAGCTGTGCTGCTTATGAACTAGGCGGCCCTGGGTGTGTCACTGAACTTCTCTTACCTCTGTGCCCGCATCTGTAAAATGAGGATAACAGTTTTTACCTCACATTATTGTTTTGAAAAATCCAAGGCTGAGCATGTGCCTTGTACGCTGTAAAGTGTGTTTACGAGAGGAATATGAATAATCCTACTGCTAGTCCTGAGCTCTGGCTGCTCAGCATACCCAGGGAGAGCGGGGACAGTGCCCGTGGGGAGCCAGGGGCCTGTGTGGACCCTGCAGCTCCCCTGTCCTGCACGTCCATCCCATGAGCTGACGGGCTAGAGCAACAGCACTGATTCCAATGACCTCGTTCCCACGGGATGGACCGGCTCAAGGCCTCCTGGACCAGGAGTCCTGAACTGAGCCAGCAATTCCCTTTTCTGGCAAACTCCCTGGGCCCCACAGCTCCCCGCCCCTCTGTGAGCAGACAGTGGGAGCTAACAAGCCTGGGGTGGAGGGGAGCAGGCTGAGGGATCCCGTTGCCATGGCAACTCCTGCAGGTGTTCCTGAAAGGAAGGACCAGGCCAAGGGGTTGGGGTTGCTTTTCTCTTCTTTCTGCAAGTCTAAAAGCGAGAGAGGCGCAGGGTGAGAGAAGCCTCCGGATGCCAGCAGACACAAAGGCCCTTACCTGGGGTTACGCAGTCAGTAAATGGCAGAGCTGAGATGGCCACCCGAATCTGTTCTTCCTCCCACACCAGGCTGCTACTCAGCAAATATCAGAACTTGAAGAAATTGTGACTTTGCTGCATAAGCCTCATACCCCCTTCCCTGGGCTTCCAGTGAGCTGCTCCATATTGTTATCTGAAGGGGGCCTAAATCAGGGCAGCTTCCAAGCCTGGTCCCCCACTGCTCCCTGATGCTTCTGGTAGCAGAGCCTGCAGACACAGCCAGAGTCCCCGGGACTCACCAGTGGAGTGGCAGGAGAGGATTCCTTTCCTCTTCAGCGGCTGAGTCATGAAGATGCAGGCCCCAGGCTCCAAGTAGCCATGTGCCCTGTCCCATGGAGAAGGCCCATCTGTAGTGGTGAGAGTGAAGCCAGCGGCAGAGAAACAGAGGCGATGGGTAAAGAGTACAAGCCAGACTGGGGAGGGCGTCTGCAGCCCCTGATCCTGTGTTCCCAGAGGCCCCTTGCACCCTGCCCTTGCGTGGTTGGTTACGGGAGTAAACAATCGTCCCTTCCATAGTTCTCCCACTGTTGTCCTTTGTCCACAGCACCCACATTTCTCCACCTCCCGCGGCATTTGAGGCTTGGTGTAGTGGCATTCACTGCCTTCCTCTCAGGGGACCTGCCATCCCTTTGCTCTTAGGACTTGAAAGCCTCCACCCTTCAGCACAGACATGGAAAAAGCATCAGGAACAAGTGGGGAGGAATTTGGGCATGATGGCAGGAATGGGGGCTGCCTTTCCAAATCCCTAAAACACACTCTGCTGGCAGCCGTGCACCTATGTGGACTACTAGAGGCGGCAGGACCTCTGGGGAAGTGGGAGTTAGATTTAGGCGCAGAGAGCTCTACCACTTACAAGCTGGGTCACTTAACTTCTCTCTGCCTCAGTTTTCTCATCTGTACGCTGGGGACTAATAACACCTGTCTCACAGGTTTGTTGTAAGAATTAAATGAGAAAATGCACAGAGTTCCAGGAAAGATGGTAGTTTTTTCAGGGTGAATATAGGTGTCTGACCCTCAGCCCACCCCAGGTACCACGAGTAACAAAGGAGGGGGAGTCCTCCCTGAGGTCTCACACCCAGGAAGGCGCTGTCTGCCTTTTGCAGACTTGGAGGAGCAGAGGCTTGTTACAAAGCAGGTGGGACAGGATTGAACGAACGTGCTAAAGACTGACTCACAACTCGCCCCTGAGAATTGAGTGCCGTATCCCAGGGGGTAGCGGAGGATCCTGATTTGGAAAACTGAGCCCTGGGAGGTGTGCAGGGTGGTGGTGGAAGGCTCCGTATCAGCAGATCCATAACCGTGGACTCGGCTGTGGAAGGAGGTGCTCTCGGCCACAGCGGGGGCAAACAGCAGAAGCCAGGAGTTAACATCAGAAGTCTAAATCAGTCACAAAAACGAAACTCCCAAGAAACTGTTTCAAAACGTGCAACTGCAGGGTGTTAGAAATTAATGGTAATGGGGATATGACCAATCAAAATTCACAAGGAACCAAAGGTGACCCTTCCAGTGACAACGACAAAAACAAAAAATCCCTGACAAACCTGTCTGCCTCAAGTAAAGAAAATTCTGATGTACAAAATAAGAAATGATACATCGTATACAACTAAAATACAGAGATTAAAACATAAAGATGAATGCCTTTTTATAATTCTACTTTAATTTTTTAAACCTGAAGAAACGAAAGATTTTTTAAGAAAAATACTGATTATTCCAACTGAGTGAAGTAGAAAATCTGAACGGTTACTGTGAAAAAATAAAAATAGAAAAGTTGTCAAAGAATTAACTACATTAGATACTGAGTCAAAATGGTTTTGAGTGAGTTCTTTCAAAATACAGATAATACAGATAATACTCATACTAGAGTGACTACTTTCAAGCGTTGAAAAATGCTTTTCTGTTATAAAGAGCTAGATTTAGCTAATCTAAAATCTCAGAACTTGATAAAGAGAGCATGTATGTGCACAAACACTTACTACAGTCTGTCTCACCTATTATGAAAAAATGTAAAACTTTAAAATAAAATACTGTGGTTATATCCAGTGGCATATTAAACAAATGATTCACCATAATCCCCTATATCTTATTTGAGAAATGCAAAAATTTGAGACTATGCAAGAAATGCAAAGCTCAATATTGAGCGTTATTAGTTTAATTCATCTCTTCAATTGGTCAAAAAAGAAAATTAATAAGATTATCCCATTAAAAGTACGATAAAATTCAACATGCAACGATTTCTGATTTAAAAAAAAAAAACAAAACTTTAATTTTTTTTAAAGCCCTCTTCTAGGAATAGTATTCCTTAACATGATGGAGGAAACAACCAAACTCTCTCCCAAGCCAATGGCCGGTCTGTTCACCAGGCTCACAAGAACGGTAAAGGATCCATCAGTTTGGCACTCAGATCTCAAATGTTAGTCCAGTTCCCTCATTCCATTCATCACCCACTCTACTCCTTCCAGTCCATCCTTTTGGCCCTCTAGCGTGGACCAGGTCTGCAACTCATAGCCTATCTTTTCAAGGGAGTCTGGAAGACCTGGGTTTGCAGCAGCAGCCACCCTGGAGAATCTGCCAAAGGTGCTTGAACCATAGCAGCTGCCAAACCCTAGGTTTGCACTCCCAGGATTTCCATTCAAGGTGGAAACTCCTGCTGCTAATGCACTGAGAGTCCGCCAGCTCAGCTCTCTTTTTGTGGATTTAATCATCGATCATGGCTGGAGCCTATACTTTCCAGAGGCCAGAACGTTTCCCCTTGCAGAGCTTGTCATAGAACAATGCTACATTTTGGAGCAAATGAAGACTGTAAACAATAGGATGTTATGATGCTGACCACTGCCCAAAAAATGCACGTCCAGTATATGTGTGTGTGTGTGTGTGTGTGTGTGTGTGTGTGTGTATGATGGAATAACATTCAGACTTAAAAATGAGGGAAATCTTGTCACATGCTACAACATGGATGAACCTTGAGGACACTATGCTAAGTGTGTCCAAACACAAAATGTCAAACGCACGTGATCCACTGATTCCACTTATGTGAGGTACCTGGAGTGGTCCAATTCATACAGACATAAAGTAGAATGGTGGTTGCCAGGGATGGGTAGGGGGAGAGAACAGGGAGTTGTTGTTAAATGGGTCCAGAGTTTCAGTTTTGCAAGATGAAAAACTTCTGGAGATTGGTTGCACAACAATGTGAATATACTTAACAGTACTGAACAGTACACTAAGAAAGGGTTACAATGGTAAATTTTATGTTGTGCATTTTTTGCCACAATTACACACACACACTGCTTGGGATTTGGAAATAGACTTGTAGGGTTTTGTGTCTAAGAGACCACAGGTTCAAATCTCAGTTCTGCCACCTACTGGCGATGTGATTTGGGGATATTGTTTGACCTTCGTGCGTTTCACACAATGCTCTATAAAATGCATTTTTAAAAATCTAGCAATAAGGTTATTGTGATGATTACCTATCAAAAATGTTGCATGTTACATAAAATGAAGCCACCAATCCAGACAGGATGTAAAAGGCTTTGATTATCCTGCTAAGGAGCTTATCATATAGACCAGGGAGAGCCGTTAAAGGGCTTTATGTTGGGGGATGAGAAAATTAGATATCCACTTTAAAAAGACAGCTCTGGTGGTTGCAGGGCGCAGGCCGTGAAGTAGAGAGACTCAAGGTAAAGAGACCAGGTAGAAAGTGTGGGATCCAGGTGAAGATGGGGCCTCAGTTTCCATCATAGTAGAGACAGCAGCTTAAAGTAGGCTTCAGGGAGAAAGGGCTTGGCCCGACACGCTGGGGGTCGCAGGTGATGGGAGGCAGGGCTCAGTGATGCTCAAGTGAGATCCACTGCAAATGAACACACCTGTGGAACACAGCAGGGAGGCTTACGGGACACCCCATGGCTGCGAGGAGATACATCTCAGCTCGTAGAAGAAGGAACTTTCAAACAACTAAAGCTGCCATCCCCGCAACAAGCTGCTTTGTGAGACGACCTGCAGGCAGAAGCCGGAGAACCTGCCAGAGCAACTGAGGCAAGGAAGGGGTCCCAACGGGGTGGGCTGGGGTGGGGGTGGGGGGAGGAGGCTGGGCCAGCTGACCCCTAAGGGTCCCTCAATCCACAAGTCTCTGATTTCATGCACCCTCACCAAGGGAGTCCTCCATTGACCAATCTCTTCCCATTTGCTATCTAGGAAGATTTGAAAAGATTAAATTGTAGCACACTGAGCATTGACAGACGTTTGTTAGTATGGGGAAAACTGGAATTTCTACCAATTATGTGAGGTCACCTGGAGTTAGGAGGTGTTTTTTTCTAAACGGAAACATCCCTTCTCCAGGTCAAGATGATAGAACTTCCACTTTAATGAGAAGTTAACATGAAAAGGTTCAGAGAACTTCTCTTTTGCCTAACAGATCCTGGAAATATTTTGTATTATCTGTTCTACACAGGAAGACAATGGGTTGCTGACCCTCTGGCTGTGGTCATTTCTCCTTTATCAAAGTGCACAGTCATGAAGACAGCAGGGCACATAAAGTCAGAAATCTCAAGGAGTGTAAAGGTTGGGCTTTGGAGTCAGATTGACATGAGTTCAAATCCTGACTCTCCCTGTTAGGGAGACTGTAGGCAAGTTCATTAAGCCCTCTGAGTTGGTTTTCTCATAAATAAGTGGGGGACACTACGTATTTTCCTTGCTTAAGTGGTTGACGGCTGTTGATGTATATAAGAGACCTGCATACATGTAGGTGCTCGATATATGGACCTTACATTATTTGTATTGCTAGTACTAGCAAAGAGCAAAAATGTCCTCTGGTTAATACAAAGGAGTTGTAAAAAATGAGCTACAAGCAGATTTATCAAATGACAGGAGGATGACTTTTCCTGTCTCCTGGGAAAAAGTGAGTTGTAAATAGTAGGACTAACTTGGACAAAGGGAGACAAAGAAAGCCAGTGTGGTAGGGAGAACTCCGAGACTGCAGACAGTACTGCTGAAGAGACTTCAAGGGTCCAGAAGAGAAAGTTCGTCCCTTTTCTAAGGGAGAATCTGGTTGAGTTTGTGGGGCACTTCTGTCCCAGCCACAGGGTAGCTTCTACACCTGAGCCTGGGCCATTTAACCCCTGGCCTGCTGCTCTGCTACGAGGTGGAGGAACTTGAAGGGGCTCAAATTCGGCTCAGCCATGCAGCTTTTTGGAGGCATTGGGATGTCCATCTAAGTCCCCTGGTTTGCAAACCAAGTGGCTGCCTTCCTCCCAGAAAGTGAGAGCTGAGGGTCCTGATCACTTAGGCAGCTCAGGCATAGTGGGGAGTCCTTGACAGTTCGAGCACCAAAAGAAAGATAAACAGAGCATAAGAAGGAGATGAGGGACAGATGTCACTTTAGAATTTTAGTCTACTTTCCAGCCACACAAAGTGCAGATGGTCTGCCTTCTCCCCGCTTTCCCGGCCCCTCGCCCTGAGGCGCCCCCTTCCCCGCCCTCTGGCACTGGAGGGAGCATGCCCCTATTGCATTTGAGCTTCACAGCAATGGAGAGGTGTGGACAGAAAACAGATACAGAGAAAGCCAAGAAATGAAATTGCCCAAGGTCATAAATTGGCCAGGACAGCTCTCAAACGCAGATCCCTGACTCCAATCCTGTGTTTTCTCTTAAACAGAGCCGCCTCAGCAGCAGTCATGTTGCCAAGGCAACGGGAATTCCAGCGGCCTGGCTTAGAGTGAAAAGTCCAATCTGTCCCCTTGCCATTGGCTAGTTAAGCATCAGGGTAACCCCCCACTTTGGAACTCCTCAGGGTCATCCGAATCACACATCCTATGGCTTCCCTCACTACTTGACCTTGCAGACGGCTCTGGTTTCTGAACTGTGTGCCCAGAGGCAGTCTTCCAGAACTCTGACAGCCACTGCAGAGGAGAAACTCACACTCCAGTAGTCTAACACCAGCGTCAAAGTCAGAGTTATTTTCCATTTTACAAGCAATAGTTTAATGTGCATGATTCCTGCTCACAACTTGTATTAAAGTTCTCAAGTTTGCAGTGGTAGTCTCAAGTCTAAGAACTCTGGGTTCATTAGAATAATAGGAAAGCAAGCCTTCTCTTTCTTATCTACAACTGCTGGCGGAGAGAAAACCAACGCTAGGGGTACTCAAACAAGAAGCTTCCTTTTCTTCCTTTCAAGCCCTGGAACACCCATTAGTCTATTTTCCTATTTTCTCATTGTATAAGCCATCTTTAGTTTATAATGAGTTTGGAGTTATTAAGAAGATACTGAATCCCCAGCTGTTGGAGCTAAATTAGAGTACCGAGCCGCTGCGTTTACAGTGAACTGGAGAAAAATGCAGGCTCTCTCCAAAGAACAGGGCGAACGTGCATTTGAATGCTCTCTTGCTACGTTTATCATAATGAGTTTTCTTTCCAAAAAGATAAGACCCAGTTTTCAAGGTGAGGGGGAAACAGCATATCCTGTACTACGGGGCTGCTGCTATTCAGGCCCAGGAAACTGAGCCGACTCAGGGAAACAACCTCAACTCCGGATCTAAATTTAGCTGCAGGTTAAATAAGCAAGGCACACTTTTCATTTTTTTCAAATTGGATCCCTTCTTTTCAAAGCCAGCTCCTGCACACCCTCGTGCATGAGAACCGGGGAAAGCGAACTGCAGTTGACATTCACTTCCAGAGCCAAGGACTCCAGCGTCCTCCTTTCTCAGCAAACGTTTCCCCAGTGGGACTGGTAAGGAGACAAGGGACCACGTTTGGAACCTTGAAAGGCGAGTGGCAGAGACGCGGCCTGACTGGCTGTGGCTCAGCATCACTTGCCCCCACCCCCACATCCGACTTAACTGGTCAGAGTGGAAGCAGGGGTGAGGGACTCAGGCATCAACCTGTTTTAAATTATCCTCAGGCGATTCTAATATGCAGTCGTGATTGACAACCGCTGGTCCAGATGGCCTTCAAGCGGATACCAACGCATTAGAAGGCTTTGACCCATCCTCATTTTAAAAGCTAAGTGATGCCAAAATAACAGTAACACAGAGAAAGGTAAGGGTGGCCAAATCTATATACACCTCTGGGAAGTCTGGGGCGCGAAGGAAGGTTTGAATGAAGGCCCCCAGGTATTCTGTGAGAAATGGGGGAGTCTGGACATTTCAGTATTACAACTCTTGAAGGGAGAGAAGATGAAGAGTGCTCCCCCCTTGGGGAGGCCGGGACTTCAGCAGGCAGCTGGAAAGAGTCAGGGGACATGTCATGGCCCCCCACTTGCCAAGGTATGATCGGTTCATGAAGGGAAAGGAGGGATGGAAAGCAGAGCAGAGTGCCATCCAACCGCCCCCAGGGAGACTCGCCAGGTTCCCAAGCAGATGGACCTGGACGCACCATGATGCTGAAGTTAACACAGCACTGGGTTTGCATCGTGGTTCCATTACTCACTAGCTTTATGACTTTGAGCAAATTACTTATTATTCATTAGCAACTTAGTAAGGCATTATTAGCCCTATTAATGGATGAGAAAACTGAGGCTCAGAGAGACGAGGCCTCCTGGTGTTCACGTCTAGGCAATTTGATACCAAGGGCTCACTCTTTACACTGGCTCACCCCTGGGTCCCCTTCCCAGGAAGCAAAGCTACGGAACCTGAGTGTGAGTGAGGGCAAGTGAAGCCCTTTTTCATTCTGAAAGGTTTGGGATAACTGATAGGAATTTTTTACAATAAGAAAGACAGTGTGTTTTCTTACTTCATCTAGCATTTATGGTTAACATTTCGAACACCATCATAAAGATTAACTAATATTCTAAAGGATTTATGCAATTGGTATGAATCCTGAATGAATTCCTTGTATTTTGCTCTTTCTTGCTCTTTTTTCCCCCGTAGAAACTGCTTAGACCTTGCAAATTTGGCTTCTGGTAATGGAAGACACAGGTCAGTCAAAGCAACGTCATTTACAGGAGGGAATCTCTTCCTCATAAGCACCGCTGAGTCGGGGCTGGGGACTCGGAGAACCATAGTTCACCACTGACCCTGAGCAGGTCACTTTTGCCCTCTGGGCTCAGTTTAATGACTTATGAACTTCAGATGTTACTCGAACTGATTTCTAAGACTATAACACTGCAATTTGAAGAAAAAGCTCTCTAGAGGGATTCTGTTAAAACAGACTCTTATCTCAAAGCACTACTCACTTTGTGTCTTTGCTCACCTGAGATGGTGGAGGTTAGCTGTAAGGGTAGAGAAAACCCAAGTTCCAGGTAGGCGTGACTCCTAGGAGTGGCCTGGTCAACGCCATCAGGTCAGCTGCTGCCATCCGAGTTCTAGGAAGGCTTTTTGGTCTTGTGGGTCTGTCTGGACAGATGTTACCTCATTTAGGAGAAATATGCTGTTCCTTCTCCTCTGAAGCATGCCAGAGGCTTGTGCAAGCCACTCCCAAATTCCAGGTGCTGCTGAGGGTTTGGGCAAAGAACTCAATCCTGGGGTAGATGACTGGTCGGAAGTCAGGGGAGTGGGCTATGATGCAATAAATCGCCTCCAGAGAGGAACAAAACTTCGTCAGAGGGCTGCAGCTGCATCTAGAAGAGCAGAAATGTGGTGAAGCCGATGATGATGATGATGACGGTGATGGCAGACTGTAAGGTAAAGCGATATTATTCTTAAGAGGGCGGACCCAGCCAGCTGAGTATCTGGCACTGGTGGGAGAGGCGGGATGTGGGGATGAGGCCACCCAACATGGCGTACGTCAGAGGCCCACAGGGCACCACGTCACATTCAGCCCGCTGGCTGGGACAGAGCAATGTGGAAACCGATCAGAGGCGGCCTTCTCTCCATGGGACACCGCTGTAGGTTTTATGGACACGCAAATGTGTCATCTTAATATGTTGATGCTGATAAATTGTGGAGGCCTCTAACAACCACCATGTCTTGGTACTGAACACCTGGCTATGGCCTTAAAGTCACAATCCATATTCTGTGCCACTAGTGACAGGGAAGGAGAGTTAGTATTTCTTGGGCCCCTACTATGTATCTGACAGAGCTTGACGTACAACCTCACATATACGCTCAACAACCTTCTGAGATAAATAATATAACCCTTATCTGTATACATGGTAGACTGAGTTTCAGAGAGGTGGGACAATTTGCCCAAGGAGGCTTGAATTCAGCCCACCTTTCCTCCCTCCTATGACGCCTGCCCCAACCAGCGGCCACTCCACACACACTCTCCTCCTTTCCAGGGCAGCCCTACCCACCACCATATCTAGTGTTCTCAACTGCAGTTTCAAACACTTTATTAACTGTATTCTATCCAGAAAAGGCGGGTTAAAGGAAAGGGGTGAGGGGGAGTCTCTTAGTCAGTAAGAAAGAAGTCTGTTAACTAGTTGGTATAAAATAGAAAAAAAAGTTCAAGAGACAGCAGCTTGTGCATCATTTACATACAGCTTTATTAGCGATTAGCTGGAACCACCGAGAACAACCGCAGGCACACGTGCTGCTTTGGGAAGCAGCATGCAGCTCTGGATGCTCTTTTCCACCAAGGAGCGCAGGCCACGGGAGGTGGCTCACACCCAGTGCTGTCCTGCGCTGAGGGCTGTGCTGAAAGTTCTCAAGGCCCGGTGAGTCCCCCTCACGGCCAGAAGGAGTGACCCAGCCTGGGCGTCGTGGCCGGCGTCCCTCAGGTGCCTGGCCAGCTCCTCCGCATCCCAGCGTCCGTGCTGGTGGCTGGCCAAGAGGTGGTCAATGACGCACGGGTAGTAGGGAGTGGAGATACACTTCACCAACAGCTTGGCATCCAGGAGCAGGGACAGAAGTTCTTCATCGCAGTTTGAATCATTCACCTTCAGGAAACAAGACAGGCAGAACGTGAGAGGATGCTTGCTTAGTCCACCGTCTACTGGGCTGTGTGACATGTTGCCTTTTTGTGTTCAGCATCACACATACCTTTGCCCGGTTTAAGAACATCTGCTCCACAAAGCACGCGTGGCACATAAGCTTATCTCTGAGGTCACAGACACGGGAGGACAGACACGCTTTCCTTTTAATATAAGACGTACCAAGAAGCCCACGTGAATCATGCTATGGCTACCATATACTGAGAGCCAGAAACTGTGTTAAACAGTGTACAAGTATCACTCATTGAGCGCTTCCAATTCAACCCGTGAAATTGGCACTTTTACCTCTCGATTTACAGATGAGGAAACTGAGGTGTAAGAACTTTGCTTAACATCGGAGCCCATAGCTGTGGAGCCAGAATCTGAATTTTGGTCAGCCTCGGCTTCAAAGCCTGGCTCTTAACATTTACCATTTCACTGGTACCGTCGCCGCGGTCCGTACTCTTTAACTCCAAATCTCTCTTAGTGCAGAACAACATTTAAAACATCTTTTCAGAACAAGAAAACCTTTTGTCCTACTGCGCTGGCAAAAGAACTCATCCCTCCAGCCCACTGATGTAAACAGGGTAACTGGCTCGGGGGTTTTCAGTTGTTCTTGCCTGAGCCTCCAGGAAGCTCAGACCACCCTTATCTTTTTAAAACGTGTTTTTATAGGTTCTTTTGGCGTGCGTATTCTCTGTGCTATCTTTCTCCTTGGTCTTCTCTTCTATGTATGGTTTTCCAAGGCTTTGATAAGTTTATATTTTTCTAGTTTACATTGTGCATATTTTTGTAGGGACTCAAGTCAATACTGATGACATATCAAAGTTCAGAGTTTCTCGTTTACACTGGGGTATCCTAAAACAGCTTCGTGATAGGTTCTTCTCAATGTCACTGTACACTTCTGATAATTTTGATTCTAGGACTCTCAGAAATAATGTCAAAGACAATTAACTAACGTTTAGACCAACTATGTTATACAATTGTACACGATGTGCTCTTCCTGCATGTTCTGTGACAAGGAAGAGAGGCTACTGAAGACGATAAGGTCAACTGTGTCCACTCGCTACAAAGATTAAAACAAGAGAAGTACTGAGAATAAGAGTTACTGCCCATTGTCAGACAGCGTGACTCTTTCCTACAACCTAGGAATTATTCAAAACCCAATGCAAACATCAGCTCCGATGCCATCTTCTCTAACTTTCTTGGCCAGGTTGATTCCTCCTTCGTCTGTGCTCCCAAGATACCTGGTACACACCCCTTCATGTTGCGTTACAGTAATTATGTGTCTGTTCCCCCTGCTGGACTGGGAGATCCTTGAGGGTACAGAGGTTTTATCATCTTTCTGTTTCAGCATCCAGTTTAATTAACATTTGTTAAATGGCTGAGTGAACCTACATTATTAAACTTTGTCACATTTTTTGTAAACTGCACAAGTACACGATAAAGACCCTATCTCTGCAGAGCATCTGAATAGAGTTAGACTCCAGAATGGAAGAGTCTTTCTGCAAACCTTCAGTGTCTTGTTTTTGGCCTCTAATTTCATGAACACTTGTACATACAACTCACCCTCCTTTGACCCAGGAAGACACTTAGGTTCAACTCAATTTAGCTTTGCTTGTTTGTTTTGTTCTGTTTCCTGCTAGATGGCAGGAAAACCAACTGGTGCAAAAGACTAGCTTCTCTGCTGAGAGGAGCACAAGAGCTTTCACTGCTCACCGGGGCTGCCTACGGGTTCTGTGTGTCTTCGGCTCATCTACCTTCCCCTCTCTTCATACCTAGCAAACAAGAACCTAAACTCCACAGAGCTCCTGCACTCACCATGACAGTGTCTGTGTGACGGACCCTGCCAGGCGCTCTATCTCTAAGCCTTCACACATGCCTTTACAACAGTTTTAACCTCATTCGGTGAGGTCACAGGCGTGTGTAGAATGTCACATGCTGCACCGTAGTGGAGCTGGGCTAGGAGCCCCCATCCTGCCTAATTTACTTGCTTATCATTCCCCTCCAGAACATGAGCCGCTATCTCGTCTCCTCTGCTCACCTCTGCTTTCCTCATGCCCAGAATGGTTGGCCACACGTTAGGAGTTCAGCAAAATTTGTGGAATAAATAATTCCAAAGCTCACATTCTTTCACTCTAGGCTGCCGCCTCCACCCGCGTTTGTTCTCTCTCTCTCTCTCTCTCTCTCTCTCACTCACACACACACACACACACACACATACACACACACACACACACACACACGAGCACGCGCGTTATCTGAGTTACTGTATGTGTTGTTATTTTGGTTCACCCTTAAAAACCAAGAATCCCTCCACCTAACCTTCCGGGAGAGAACAGAGTGTGTGCCAGGATGCTGCAGGCAATCGTTTGATAAAATATATGCATAAAAGGTTCAGAATCCAAACACTGCAGGGTGACACTTTCTTTGTTGCCCTGAGTAAGTTTTCAAGGCTGGGACACCTTTATTATTCCTGCACTTTACTCACTAAGCCTCCCTCAGGGACCTGACAAAATCCTAGAATGGGAGTGATGGATTCTTCCAGCTTGAGGAAGAGACAGGGGGCTGCTGCTCCTCTCGTTCCCTCCTTAGCTTGTGTTTCTCTCCAGTGCAGCGAAATCCTGCAAATCAGTTTCTAGTTGAATATACCCAGCTTTTCAGAAGCTGCCCTTGTCCTGGCAGGGAGAGAGTAAGCGGTGGGGAAGGGCAGAGGAGGCTGACTACTCTCCAAAAGCCCGCTGCTTACCATGCTGCTTACCATCTTGGCTGAGAACACCCACGGCTAAAGTCATCGAAATTAAATGCAATGTTTCCCCTTTGACCCTGGCTCACTCCTGACTCATTCAAAAAAGGCAGAGTCTGAGATTGGTGACCTGCACTGAGCTTGGGCAGTGATCAGGGAAAGGTTTTGGGGGGGATTCTGGTTTGGCTTCTTATAATCAAGTGCTGGGAAAATAGAGTGGCTGACTTTATTTCATTTCCTTTCTCTGACTTTCTACCTGGTTCTGGCTTTGCAAGAAGTACAGAATTGCCAGAGTATACTTTATAATTGTCATTTGCAAGGAAAATAGTGCATAGACAATTATTCTGTGCATATTTGGGACAAAATAGAGAGTAAAAGAATGAAAGAGATGGCCTTTGTAATAACCCATTCCAACAACTGCATTTTAAGCAAGAGTCTGAGGGTCACAGAAGTACAGGTATCCCAAGGTCACGGAGAGCCAAGATGTTCCTCTCCACACACTAGGCCGCCTGTGTCAGGGCACCAAGACCAGACTGAGTCCTCTCCCTCAGCACAGCTGAGTGCAGGGTGCCCCAAAGCATTCTCAGGCACTGTGACATTAGCACCACACTGTTGAGTTGCTGGATTAATTTAAACCTCAAGTTGTCTTCATTTTTCCTGTTTTTGGCTAAAATTCCAACTAAAGGTACTAAAAATCCGGTACTACCTACCACAGAAGCTTGGTACTGTGACCACCCACTATTCATTCTAACCCAATTTATTTTTCTATTTGAAATAAAAAGAGAAAAAGAAAAAAAAAAGTAGAAAGAGCTTGGAAAAGAAAAGTCACCTATATCTGGATCACCACAAGAGAATTATTTTATCCACCTTTCATCTCTAGTAATTGTCCATGTGCATAGATATTTTTCCACAATCGTATGATATTTGTATTCTAATTTTCTATGTTAAGAATTTTAAAAATGTCTTTTACATAGGTTTTCATTCTTAAAAATTTTTTTTTTTTTTTTGAGACAGAGTCTCGCTCTGTCACCTGGGCTACAGTGCCGTGGCATCAGCCTGGCTCACAGCAACCTCAAACTCCTGGGCTCAAGCAATCCTTCTGCCTCAGCCTCCCAAGTAGCTGGGACTACAGGCATGCACCACCATGCCCGGCTAATTTTTTCTATATATTTTTAGTTGTCTGATTAATTTCTTTCTATTTTTAGTAGAGACGGGGTCTCGCTCTTGCTCAGGCTGGTTTCGAACTCCTGAGCTCAAACAATCCGCCTGCCTCGGCCTCCCAGAGTGCTAGGATTACAGGCGTGAGCCGCTGCGCCCGGCCTCATTCTTAAAAATTTTAACGGCTACAAAATGGTTGAATGGATGTTACAAGTTATTTAGCTTCTGCTATAAATATTTCAGCTGTTTTTAGTTATTGAAACACTATAATGAATGATTTTTATGCACATACTTTCTTTTTTATTTAAGTTATTTACATAGGACAAATTACCAGGAGAGGTATTATCGGAGTGTTAGGGCTGAATCGTGTCCCCCGCCCCATATGTTGAAGCCCTAACCCCGGTACCTCAGAATGTGACTGTACTCATGGACAGGGACTTTAAAGAGGCAACTAAGATAAAATGAGGTCATTAGGATGGACTCCAATATAACTGGAGTCCTTATGAGAAGATCAGGACACACACATAAACCAAGGGTCAACCACGTGAGGACACAGACATCTGCAAGCCAAGGAGTGAGACCTTGAAAGAAATCAACCTGCTGACACCTTGATATCAGACTTATCTCCCGGATTGAGAAAAAATAAATTTCTCTTGTTGAAACCACTCAATCTGTGGTGCGTTGTTATGGTAGTCTGAGCAAACTAATACCTTGGGCAAAATATCAGAAACATTTTTAGGCTCTGGATATGAATGTAAGTGCAACTATGTGATAATGTCAAACTGCGCCAGCTTACAGCGGTCATATCAACGTAGGAGTGTGTCAGTTGGTTTTGCCATAAACTTCTCTGCTTTAGGTGAGAAGTAATTTTGGAAAGAAAATCATTTGCAAATTTAGGATATGAATGGTACCTCGAGGCTGCTTTAATTTGAATTTATTTATTTGCAAGAATGATTTTTTCCATACATTTCCTATCATTTTCATTATTTGTTGTAGGGAGGACCAAATCCTTTGACCATTTATTAGAGTTGTCACATCTTTCTTCCACATGTGAAGAGTTCTTTGCATAATTAAAGTCAGGGTGAGTATCTGAGTTATCATGAACATTCTAACCTATTGTGTATAATTCTGTTTGGGTTATTTTTTTGTGGTATAGAAGTTTTACATTTTTATAACGTCAGGAAAGGATCTATACCTTTATGACTTGTTCTATTGCTTGAAAACTTAGATGTTACAATTCCTCAATATACATTCTTTTTTAATTTTCTGACTTTTAACAATGTTTAACTCTTAAACTGATCAGGAATTAACTTTGGTATATGGACTGTGAAAAATCACACATCCCTGATATTGGATTGATTGGCGCTTTATGGGCTTGAGGGAGAAAATGTATTCTGTCATTTTGGGACTCACTTTGGATGTGTGAAATAAATAGACAAGTCCAGAAGGATTGGTTCATTTAATTCCCCTGATCAAATAACTTTCAAACAGAGTCAGAGGCAGTCTGGTGCTAGGAAAAGAAGACAGGCTTTTGGGTTAGAAACCAATTCCAGTCCTGGTCCCTCCACTAAACAGCTGTGTGACCTTGTTATGGACAATGTCTCTGAGCTCCAGTTTCCACATCAGAAATACAGACTGTAAGGGCTGGAGATAATAGCAGCTTTTAAGTGCCTAGCATACTGCCTGGTGCAGAGTTGAAGTTCAGTAAATAGCTGAAGTTGTTACAGTCAAATAAATCATGAATAAAGGATTTCCTGGAAGGGAAAAGGCTGACATATACCCTAAGATGAGTAAAATGCTTGCTATCTCTGTCAGAGATTGTTTTTGTATGTCAGCAATTAATTTTTGAGAATAAATGAGACTTTGCAGATCCTGGGAAAGAAATCTACTAAAGCACTGAGCACTACTGTCTTCCAAGTCATTAAAATGTTATCTGTTTAATTCCTCTTTAAACAATAGGTAATGAACCTTCTCTGAATTAAAATCTTTGATTTTATGAATCTATACCAAGCTAAGAGTAATTACAATAATGACGTAAGCTGAAATTCCAGAAGTATAATGCATGCGGGGCCTCATTTCAATTACTTTAAAGAAGATTATTTAATATTATTTCACTGTTTAGGGAAGAATATTTGTCTTGTTTTCACATATACTGTTACTAATAACGGTTATTGAAAATATCAACTGTAAGGGTAGAAAAACAAAAGGGCAACACAAATATATACTTGGAATAAAAAATGCCCGCAGATAATTTCTTGTATTCTGTATTTATTTGGATGTGATATTCAGATTTCACTTTCTTGGCACACCGTAAGTTTCACTCTTAGCATGGCATTTAATAGTATTCTTCTTCTGAAACCAAAATTAGGACAAATCATCTGATTTATGATCTAACAACAACAGGAGAAAATGTTTGAAAATCCAAGCTTAATCATCTTGGTGACCATAACCAAACACTAGAGTTTGGGGCCCTGAGGCTGGCTAGTTCCATACATTGTACCTACCTCCTTGCTACCTTGTTTAGTTACTTGTGTTATCATTTCATACGCCAATCTCTCCCTGAGATAATTCCATTAAACATAGTGATAATAATATTTTATATCATCTTTACAAATGCCCTACCTAATCCTTACTCCACACACAGTACCAGGCCATGCACAATGAGTGCTTAATATGTCTGTTCATACCAGGTAAGTCAACCAACCACCAGAGGTATTTAGAAATCAAATAGGTTAACACAGGGAGTGAGCTGCCTGTTGCTGGAGGCATCCAGCTGAGACCTCTGTGAGATGCTGCTGCAGAGCTTGCTTCATTAAGAAGACCAAACAGAGGCTGAAGGTGAATGATGAGGGGTGCAAGTAACAGATCTCGGCATGTTCAGGTTAAAATGATAGTTAGAAATGAGTAGACAGCCTACCATTCTGAGAAAAAGAGCCTGATACCCGAAGAGCCATAAGAACAATGATTCTTTGGATCACTTGGGGCACTAAAGCCTAACTTGGTTTGCATATACTTAGAAAAAAACAACTGTCATTAGGACTAACGCCAAAAAGGGAATTTGCAGTTACCAAACAAGGTTGTTAGGACCCCAGTGTAACTTCCCTGCCACCCTGGAGCACCCAGGCAAGAAGGCAGGTGTGTCAGCAGAGCTGGCGTGGAGAAGGCAATACTGGGGAGTGCCCAGGGTGGAAGAGACCCCCACCAGAAAGCGCCTAGTTGGAAACCTGGACAGAGTTAAAAGGTGAACAAAGAAAGGAAGGTTTCTTTGTTTTGCATAAATATGTCAATCCACACATGATTTTCTGAGAATCTTCGAGGTTCTCCCTCCAAGCTATATACGGGTCATTGTAAATAATGTTGGTCGGTTCTAGTGTCTTCATCACAAGATTAAAGGGGATAGGAATCACATGTATTAACTATGTAAAGGAATGTCATTGGAAGAAGGACCTTCCTAATTCTGAGAAGCTCCCCAGGGCAGGACTAAGGTCAACACATTCCAGATAAAGGGTGCAGGCTTCAGTTAGGAGGTGTTCTCCTGCCGTGAGCTCTATCCAAAAGGGCGCAGAGCCCCCTGCAGTGCTTGGCCAAGCCTGGGTGAGTGAGTGGGCTGAGAAAGGAAGCCGGACTGGGCAAGCTGTCGGACTAGCTCTGCTCTAGTCTTTTTCAGTGGTAATATTATATGTCTCAAGGTGCTTTCAACAATTTCATTTCTCTGCAGGAATAACCCTTTTCCAATGTAACACAGCCTTCCTGGTTATATGAAAAGATACCGCATGGTTAAGTATAGGCTTTGAATATTAGGTGTGGGGTTTAAATTTCGGCTCTGGCTGCTTACTCGCTATATGACCCCTGAGTCTCAGTGTTTTCATCTGTGAAACCAGAATAATATCTTCTCATAGGATTGGTAGGAAGATAAAGTAAGAATGTGCCTATCATAATACTTAGTAAAGAGATGGGACTTGAAAGATTGTAATTATTAACATCAGGAAGAAACCCTTAATTAGGTGCTAACAGTCTTAAACACTTCCTCTATAACTCCATGACTTACTATTTGAATAGGCACAGTAGTCCAAGACAAACCCTGGGACGCCGGGTGGGGGCAGAGGCTTTGGGTAGTACCAAAGAGAGGGAAGCAATGAAGAGCAGGAGCCACTGCAAATCTGGAATTGTGAAATGGGAACATTTGCTGTATACAGAACTATTGTAAAGACATATCTTCTTACTTTGATGGAATGAGTCAAGAGACTTCTATCAGAATAGAAAATAGGGTATATGCATACACAAAGAGTGTAATGCGCACCACCCGAAGAATGGACATATTTGAAACTCGGACTTAGCGGGGGAGGGGGGGCAAGGGCAACATGCGTAACCTAAACATCTGTACCCCCATAATATGCTGAAATAGAAAAAAAAAGAATAGAAAATATTCTAGAAATGAGATTCAAACACACTGGCAGGAGTTTCCTTCTTGAAGAATAAGGTTTTGAGCCCTCAATCTCACTGAGACTGATGGAGAGGGCAATCTAGCAGTCTACACTGTGCAGGGCTTTAATTGTTCACCAACAATATAATCTCAAAGAAGGACTTTCCATTTCTGGTCCAGGAAAGAGGCTGTTGGCCATCTGTAAAAGGTTACATGCTAAATGCCAGAGGTTTGCAGTTTCAGAAAAGTTGAGAGAAAGAAATGAGTACTACTGTTGGCGGAAAAGTCAGTACAATCTCTGGCATCAGCACTTAAGTATCATCCTTTCAACTGTAAACACCTATAAAGCTGTCGGTATCTCATAACAAATAGCGAAATAATACATGCTATCAGCAAACAAGTGGGGGCGTTTTTCCACTTGGATCTGCACAATGTGCAGGACTGATTGCTATCAGAGGAGTCCCTTTGCCAGATGTTTTTTCTTTTAATGTCAACAGGAACCACTGTCAACAACCAATAAGGGGAAAACTAAGTTGCTGATGAATTTAAGCCCCCTACTAATGGACAGAGTGAATGGCAAAATAAAAACAGACAAAGCAAAAGTTTTATATTTGTCGCTGCAATACCAAAGATGATTTTAAAATAGCTAGTCATGAGCCCTGCAAAAATGCCTACAGAAACTCTTCCTTTCGAAAAGTATACCACCACCCTTTAATGGTGCTGGGGGAACAATGATAAATTATAGTAATTTCATATAAATATAATAGTATTCTTGAAGTAATAAAATTATAGAGATGGAGAATAGATTAGTAGTTCCCCCAGGTTGCTGGGGAGGTGGGTGGGGGGAAGGTGGCCAGGGTTATAAAAGGCAGCATGAGGGATCCTTGTGTCCTGTACCTTGACTGTAGTTTCTCATCACACGAAGGTACAGGAGACAACATCATACAGAGCTAGACACACACACACATACACGAGTACCTACCTGTAAAACTGGTGAAATCTGCGTATGTTCACAGATTGTATCAATGTCGATAGCCTGGTCATAGTATTGCAGGCTGAGTATTCCTTATCTAAAATGCTTGGGATCAGAAGTGTTGGGATTTTTTTTAGATTTTGGAATATTTGCATTATACTTATTGGTTGAGCATACCTAATTTGAAAATCTGAAACCCAAAATGCTGGAATGAAGATTTTCTTTGAGCATCATTTTGGCACTCAAAAAGTTTTGGATTTTGGAGCATTTGGGATCTTGGATTTTCAGATGAGAGATGCTCAGCCTGTATATTACGGTTATGTAAGATGTTACTATTAGAGAAAACTGGGCGAAGAGTATCAGAGATCTGCTGTATTATTCTTAAAACTGAATGTGAATTTTAAATTGTCTCAAAATAAAAAGTTAAAAAATATTTTAAAAATGGAAAACTCTGTAAAAC
>NW_012149841.1:8423226-8426955 GCF_000956105.1 Propithecus coquereli | reverse complement strand
TATATATATATAATGTAAAATTATACATATGTATTCTGTAAATGTGTATACTGTCTGTACACACACACACACAGACACACATAATTAAAATGAAAGAATGATCTCCCTATATAAAAGGGTTTCAGTGAGGATCATGCAATATGAGTTCATTAAAACACAACCTTAAGCTATCTAATCCCAAAGTAGAAGATTTTAAATGGGAAGAGAAAGTTTCCTCCTCAATCATAAGAACAAGACCACCAGCCTTGAGGAGGAAATCTGAAGACTTGACTTTAGTACATCATCCTTCAAGCCAAGAAGCTGCTTCAGGGTTGGTTTAGGTTGCCAGAGGAAATATGCGTTTGAGATTTCAGATGGTGCCAGTAAACACTACTTGAAACCACTCTCTCACCTTTAATTAGTAGATAACCAAACTCATACATACAGGGATAGAAAACTTGTCTGATGCTAAGGAGTTCTTTAGACCCAAATTTCAAGTGGCAAGAGGACTAGTCTGCTAGTCTATGGCTGCTCTGTCTTCTTTAAAGAGACTAATACACTGCTTCTCTAGAAAAACCATTTCTTTAGTTGGATTTGCATTCTCAGCACTGAAACACGGCATCTGGTTCCTGGGAAGAGCTTAGTAAATGTTTGATCAATAAACGAATACATACTGCTTAGACAAAACAGAAGCATCTATTGTGGTCAAAGAATCCTATAGATAAATAGTTTTAAATTAATCACGGTTATCATTTATGAGAATGAAAGTGCTAATTCACATCTTTGAAACACAAGAAAAAGTAAGTTTGACTGGGCATACCGTGGTGACAGCGGCAATTTGCTCCAACGCCACTGCGTGCAGGTGCTCATCTGGGCTCTCCAGGAGGAGCTTCAGGGACGGCAGCAGGAGGGACCGGGCGAGCAGCAGCAGGCACAGCTCCTTCACACCCTGAAAGCACGGAGCACGCGGTGAGCGAGAACTCGAAGATGCACTGCTCATCCCGTGATGTTCTCACTGGATCTTTCTACCCCTTTGCCTGTGAATGTGGGAGTGTGTGCATGTGTGCGTGTGTAAAGCACACATGGCACCGTGCTGAATGCAGGGTTTGCTACCTGCTTCACTCACTTCACAGTACACTGTGAACATCTTTCCAAGTTATCAGATGTTCATCTACATCACTGCTTCCAATGTCTTTGTAGTACTCGTGGTACAGACACAGGACTATCATTCTATTTTCCTCAACTCTCAGAGCGCTAGTCTCCTCACAAGTGAAATACACGTATTTACATCTACTTTGCAGTTTTTGGTTTTTGTGTGTGAATCAGTCAGTGTTAATGAACATAAGACACAATGCTCAGCATATACTAGAGGCTTAATGATAATAAAAACTATTTATTATCAATTGTTAATATTATTCACAATATCTAGTTGTCACCCACTGAGACAAATGAAATTGTCAAATAAAATATTTTAAAACCTGCTTATAATTCTACTGTCAAGGTGAACTGAATCCTTAGATATACTTAAGTCAGTCCATCTTCATGAAAACTATCTGTGGTACAGAAAAATGAAAATGTGTTTGGATCTCTACAGGTGTATCTGCATTTTATTCCCAGCCCTTTATTATACTGACTGAACCTGTCATCGGAGAGCAGGCTTTTATATAAGGTAACAAATGGGAATCCATTACAACAGAAGTATAAAAGAATAAAAAACAGATTTGCAAGCTGTTTTGCCTGCTGAGCTATGCTACCTTTGGGGTCCCACCGTTAGCTGTAACATAAAGAACAGAATCAGACTATGAGTGCACCCCTATCACACTAAAACAAGGGTTGTTTTGAAAGAATTGAGGATCACTGCCTCCGTGGGACTGATCCTCCTCTTGTGCTACTCAGAATAGAGAAGAAAAACTCAAACTTACTACATTTTCAAAATCCCTTTATATTATTATAAAGCGTATATAAAATAAGGATGACACAAAGAACCTCCCATTTAGAGCTTAAGATAAAGTTCTCTTTGGAATTCTGCTCATTATAGTTTTTTTAGCTTTCACACAATATGTCTCTTCTGGAAATCAGTGAGGTCCTCAAGGTTCAGAGTGGAAGGTTGTGCTATACAACCTTATGTGACGAGGATCATATCAGCAGGGTGGCAGTTTGTGAAATGTATGCTTCAAGCTCTAGGGATGCTAATTCAGACAAGTACCGTGTGTGCCTCAGAGAACATAGACCCAGACGAGTCTCGCCAAGCCAAAGATAAATGCAGATTTTTCATCTGGGATGCCAAGACCTGCAGGAAATATTTGGGAGGATGAAAGAAACTCTTGAGCATGACGCTCTGGCCTGGCTGGCTGCACCCTGACCTGCTTCCTGTGCCCTCCTCCTCCTGGCAGGTCACAGCAGCGCTCGTCACCCACGCATTCCACAGAGAGCACCTCCAGGGCCCTTTTTGCCATGAGGGAAGCGTTCTCCATTGGTGCTGTGCTCAGCTCAAGCCTTGAGCCACAGCTGAGGTGGGGCTAGTGCAAATAAGAACCACATTTTTAACTTTACTTAAGTTATAATTTTAATACCCACATGTGGCCAGTGGTTACTATCCCAGATGCTCCAGCTGCTAGGTGTTGGACTCTCTCAGACCTCCAGGTCTTTGCTCAAGTGGTAACCTCTGCTCTTTTGCTGTCTGACTAATCCCTACTTGCTCCTTAAGTCTCAGCTTAAAGAGGCATGGAAAAATCACATCCCTCGGCGAAGGCACCTCTGAATATCCCGGGTTAGCACTCTATATTCTAACTGTACTGTCTAAGTATTTCCTACATTATCTTTCTTTTTTTTTTTGAGACAGAGTCTCACTCTGTTGCCTGTGCTACAGTGCTGTGGCATCAGCCTTGCTCACAGCAACCTCAAACTCCTGACCTCAAGAGATCCTTCCGTCTTGGCCTCCCAGAGTGCTAGGATTATAGGCCACCACGCCCGGCCCTACATTATCTTTTACTGTATTATGTATTACTGTAATTATTTTTATTTATTTTAGAGACAGGGTCTCATTGTGTCACCCAGGCTAGAGTGCAGTGGCATGATCATAGCTCACTGCAGCCTCGAACTCCTGAGCTTAAGCAATCCTCCCTCCTGCATCAGTCTCCAGAGTAGCTGGGACTACAGGTACACACCACCGTGTCTGGCTAATGTTTTGTACTTTTTGTAGAGACGGGTCTCGTTGTGTTGCCCAGGCTGGCCTCAAACTCCTTTTCTCAAGCAATCCTGCCACCTTGGCCTCCCAAAGCACTAGGATTATAGGCATGAGCCACTGTGCTCAGCCTCATCTTGTACTACTGTAATTATTGTTTGGTCAATTTGCCTTGTTTGATGATAAAAATATTATTCTTTCTCTGTATTCCAAACTTGCTAGGTACATGCCATACCTAAAATAACCTATATGTGATTCCCTCTCTTAACACATTTTCTTACTCAATAAGCTACCAGGAATGAGTAAACAAGTACTTCTCTGTGATGTATGATGTTTAGAGTAAGCATAACACTTGGCTGACCTGAAATAACCTGTATAGCCCTCTGAACAAGCATCCAGGATAGATGGCACACCACCAGGCGATGACATTCAAGAACAGAAGAACTCACTGTATGTGAGCTACTGAGTACTCTTCATCTCTTAGCTAACGGTTATTGGCCAAATACTCTGTCTTTAAATACTAAATCCTCTACCATGTTTGTTGGACATTTTTCCTCTGTGTTGCA
>NW_012149841.1:8422037-8423176 GCF_000956105.1 Propithecus coquereli | reverse complement strand
CTTAGGATAGAGAAGTTACAGTTAAGTCTCATTACTGATTTCAATGGTAAGCAAGTGATGCATCTCAGCAATTTATACCTGTGGTTTTGATTTTTGCATCTGAAGGGCACACATGTTTTGTGTGCTGTCATTGCAACCACAGGCAAACTACGCATAGTCTTCAGAGCAGTTTTAAAACCACAGTCTTAGCACAATGCAATACATCATTCAGGTGAAAGAGTTATGGAAGTAAATTAGTGCCATTTTAAAACTACTTGGGTGTTGCAGTGTTCCCAGTCAGTTTCTTATTTTGATAGTCGCAGTGCTCTGTGTCTAGGGGGATGTTGTGTGGGTAGCAACATCAGTTAGCAGTTAGGGAGTCTCTGTTCTAGGTGCAGTTCTGACAGATATTTTTGCAATAAAGAATTTTTAAAATGAAAACTGATATGCTCGCCTATGGAATTCAGGAGGACATCAAGAGAGCTCTATGTAGGATGAATATGGAATGGCAATACATAATACATCACTGTTTTACTATCAAAGAAGCCCACGGCAAATTTTGTGAGAATGCCCAAGTAGAGATACTAACACAGCGTATGGCGGTGGGGAGGAAAAAAACGCACTGTGAGTACACAGCCTGATTTTCTTCAGTTTTCTCTTCTTCCCGATTTCTCGGATTTATAAGAAAAAATAGGCTAAGAAAAAAACTCACTGTAATTCTTAGTTTTATATGAATTCCCAAAGTTATGCAACTTTTATTTTAGCACAAATAGGCAAGGGGGCTTCCAATAGGCAAGTCCCCTTGATTCCCTACTTCAGTCTAGAACCCCGTTCTGATGAATTATCAGTGGTAAGGGAGGGTATTCACAAAACCTTTGAAGAAGGTTTTACATCATTTTGAAAATATTAATACATCTAAAGGAATAAAGGCATTAGACTATTCTCATTCTGTTCATAATGACTGTTTCAAAATACAATTATATTCTACTTTTGCAACCATTTACATAACTTTCTGTATCCTGTCATTAACAAAATTTTATATCCAGTGTCTTTTTATCAATTTCTTCACTATCTTGTGTAGCAAGCATACACCTCTGCTCTAAGATTCTCCTTCTCTTTCTGGTCCCTAGAAGACATCCTGCCACACTTTTGGTTTAAAA
>NW_012149841.1:8418054-8419116 GCF_000956105.1 Propithecus coquereli | reverse complement strand
AGAAAACAGGGATTTATCTTCCAAAAAATATCCTTTTTTAACTTCTGTCAGGTGGAGATGCCCACTAGCCTAGGGCAGAGTCTTTGAGCTGACTCTGGGAAGAACAAGGTAAGTCCAGGAGCAAACAGGCGTTTGGAGCAAGAGCGCTGGTGCTCATATTGTCTGCCAACGAAAAGCTGCAGTGCATGAGAACCAGCACACGTGTTCAGAGGAAATCTGGCCACTTCTTCCAAAGGAAAGGGGTAAGCTATGCAGCTGATAGCACAAGGACTGGATAAGGACCCCATGCAGCTATGAGTGGCAGCTGTAAGTTCAACATGACATGGAGGAAAAACACTGCAAAGGTAGCCAGTAGCTGGTTAGAATTCTGTCTCCTCCTCTTATTACCCATGTGATGCCTGAAGTTATCTAACTTCTGAGCCTCAATCCCTTCATCTATAAAATTAGATAACATCACCTTCCCTTGTAGGTGTGTTGTGTGAATGACTGATAATATATGTAAATTGTACATAACATTGTATGTTCTCAATACGTGGGAATTATTCATTTATTCTATATGGATTCTCAAGTTAGCATTGTAAGCTGTGTTAAGATAGTCAATAAATTTCCTAGTGAAAATACTGAAACAAATTGTTTTGTTGACATCCTAAGTCATATGTTATTATCAAGTATTGTCTGACACTTCTGAATAAAATATTTGGGTGTAGGGGCAAGAAGAAATGGAAAGACATTGCAGTATTTCAGAAACAATTTTAACTTCCTCTAAAGGCAAATATTCATTTTTATATACACACACATACACACACAATTATTCTTTCATTGGCTCTTTTGAAGGTGCTACATTTTTAGAACTAAATTCCAGACATAGAAACTCTAATTAGGCTGATTTTATTTTAATACTTACACACGTTCACTTTTTATAGGTGGCCAAGCTTGCAAGAGCAAAATCAAGTGCTGAAATTCAACCTCATGGTGACTAGATTCTAGGAGTTCCATGAACAGACAGTAGCGGTTCTCTTCATTCTCAATGTCAGCTATATCTACCTGGAAGTAGAAATACAG
>NW_012149841.1:8415133-8418004 GCF_000956105.1 Propithecus coquereli | reverse complement strand
CAGCCCAAACTATACTCCACGGGAGTAAGGGGAGGTTATTTTTGGTGTTGGTACTTTAAATATTTTATAGAATAATTTTGTTATTCTGATGGTTGGAAGACTTCTTTAAATGGATAAATTATTTTAAAATTCAATCAAAAAACACTTATCCAGTCCCTCATTCAGAAAACAATTCATTAAATGTGCATCCATAATGAGAATATTTTCCTTGAGTGATTAAAATGAGGATTCAAAGGATCACATTTACAATTTTATTTTCAAGTTTATCTTCCATGTGGTAGAAACTCAAAACCAATTAATTTAATGCCATTATCTAAATACTTAAATTTAAGACATGTAAATTGCTCAAACAATACATTGCTGAGGTGGGATCCACAGCAGGGGTTGTAATTAATACCTGCTTATTTTACAATGTGTCCTTTCTCTCTCTCTCTCTCTCTCTCTATCTATATATAAAATAAATATCTCTGTGACAGTCAAATCATGGGATCAAATAGAGAACGAAGGTCAAAATGGAAGTGGTAGAATGTTTACCACAGTTTGCAGAGAATAAATATTGTGGTATGCAATCTCATTCTATTGAGGTCAAAAAGTATGCAAAATTCAGAGAGGCTGGTTACCTGCTGAGAGGAGTGCTAAAGCTTACTACTACTATACCAACCGGCCTGGTTCAGACAGTTAATACATGTGCTACTGTGACCACTTGGAACACAAACTTGAGTTTGACACAGAAGGGCGCCCAGAAGGAATTAAAAACTGGGTCACATGCTGGGACTTGTACAAGGAACACTGCTTCAGAGAGCCAAAGGGAAAAAAGCTACCTCAAAGCATCCTTTCAGCATTGCCTTTCTTTATTTGATTTGTTAGAAATGATGGCCTTTACTAGCAATGACTTAAGCTAAATGTCCCTCGAGTGCAGTCACTGGGATTGCTTCTAATGAAGGGTTTCGATGAGGAAAGGGATACCCCCAGGAAAGCCCCTTGAAATATCCACTCACCTCTGCAGGCAGCATCTGTTTGGTGTTATATAAAGAGCGACAGATTTTCAAAACTTCGTTCCCCAATCTTTCCTTGTTCTCCACTGTGCATTTGGTTAGCATTGCTGTAGCTAGTCTCACCCACGGATTATTGGTTATGCTGGTTCTAAGGGAGAAAACCGCAAGCCATTGGAAAGGATGAAAGCTGTCAAACTTGTGGTGAGAAATTTTAAAGCAGGAAAGGAAATTCCACTTTATGAAGTAAAATGCTTATGGTAAATTACAATCAGAACCTAGATGATGTGCTCTTTCAAGTCAATCTTGTTGAAAAGACAGCATCTGAAGGAGAAAAAGCAGCTTCCTATGGTTTCGCCACCAGCCCAGTAGCACACGGGCAGTCAGTGGAGTTGACAGGGCTCAGGGTTGAAGCCCGGGAGACCTGGGCTCACATTACGACTTCTTGATTTACTGGTTGGGTGACTCAAAGACGTTACTTAATACTCTTGCCTAGTTGTAGGGTTCTGGGGAAGCCACCCCACCTTTCTGGGCTTCAGTTCCTTCCTTGTGGAAAGGTAATTTAATGTTTTTTTTTTTCCCTTGAGGAGTTGCTTTATTTAATGAGTGACGTGTGTAACTGTGAAGTATCGCCCGATGGCAGGCACACCTCACTATTCTCTGCATGAGTGCTGGCTTCACACTGTTTTCTCATATCTGAAACAAAAGCAGGTACAACCTTGCCTTTTCTTTCCCTTCTCCGATTGTCCCTACCCCATGTTTCGTAAAAATATCACAATTTACAAAATTTTAATAGATAGGTTAAAAGTAAATTCATTTCATGGCCCTAGGACTAGGATATGTAGCATTTGACTGACATTTAAAAAAAATTCACTGTTTACTAAGAGTCTGGTGTCTCATTATCATAACACTAGATTCTAGACACTGAACAACTAGGGATGGTCCTTCCCATTAAAGAATTTTATTCCTTGACCCTGAGAACAATTTCAAGTGCAAATGTGACAAGGGGACTCACCATACTAGCCTTTGATGAAGCCTTTGTGTCTTAGCTCAAATTAATAATCTGTGAGGACAAAGAATACTGCTTATTTCAAGGTACAAACAGCTCTAGGAAGAGTGTCTGGTTGGCTAAAGAGTCTTCCTGCACTCAAGGACTTACCCTCTGCTCTCCTCTTTCAATTCTGAGTTTGGCTCTGCTGAATTTTTCTCTACCGGGCTGTATCACTGTAGTAGAAACACTGGTCCGGCAGCACAGCGAACCAATGGGCAATGTGGCTTTGATAACAGATTATCAAGGTATATTTTCCACACACTGGATGAAAACTATGAATCTTCCGTAAGTGCAAATCTATTATACTTCCCATGCATTTTCCTATAAAGGACTAAAACTAAAACCCAAAAGTTGGTACTACTAAATTAGCAGTCATGTGCATCAAGCAAATTTCTTAATTTTTAACCCTGTTGTGTTGACAAGCAACATGCAGTCATTGTTACACTATCACACTACGTAGCCTTCCTGTCTTCCCTCCCTTTTCTTTCTTTCTTTCTCTTTTTTTTCTTCTTTCGGTTATTTTGGAAGTGCTGAAGTCATACATTGGATTGTCTGAAAGAAAGAGTAGTCAAAAGTACTTTTGAGAACCTGTTTTTAAGGTATCCCATCATACATTCCCCAGAAAAGGACAACTGCGACTGATCCTCTGGTTTTCTCATAGGCAGAGGAGACAGGAATGGTTAAGAGGGGTGAGCTGACTGGGAAACGCTTTCTTCTGATTTCAATGATTTAATAAAGCAGTTTTATAACACACAGGTTGGCAATTCATAAATTCTATTTCATATGTGACTGCAAAAGTAACAATATAACTTTAAAAATTAAGATTCT
>NW_012149841.1:8413531-8415083 GCF_000956105.1 Propithecus coquereli | reverse complement strand
CAAAGATCATGGCCCAGTTCACACAGATGTATGGCCCAGTCTGATAGGAACAGTACAACTTCAAGCATTACTAGGGCTCATTTTGCTCTATTATGTATGATGTTTCCTGCCCTTAAAGTGCCTCCAGTCCTAACAGAGGAGAGGCAGAAAATCCCTTTCCATGGTGTGATGTGAGGAGTACTCTAATAAACCTGTGCTTTAGATGCTTGTCCTATCTTTTCTGATTTCCTAAAAACACTTAGGAATCACTAACCAGATAATTCTGAGACCAAACAGGACTACTGCAAATAAACTCAGTATGTTATTCTATTTTTCAAAGTACTTCAACCTGGCTGCATAAGTTTATTAGGGAGCTGAATCATCATAGGCATTTAACTTCACAATTAACCATCAAGTCTTATTTTTTGATAGGAAACAGAAAGCACAACTTGCTACACATCAGTCAATAAAAAGAAGATACTTTTCCTTCTGTGTCCTAGAAGGTTTCCCTGAAATCTAAATGTAATGCTGCCAAGGCTTACTACTGCTATGGACACTCAAATATATCCATTACCTGTTCCCAGGCAGCTAAAAGATAACACACACGGCCTTGCTTAGCTAGCCGGAGGGATGATACTAGGGTTAAAGTAAGATGCAGTGGCCGCGTCCTCGGCTAAGCTACATTCTTTGCTTTAGAAAAGTTACAGTAAAACCAAACCCATGAGGGTATTTTAATAAACAAATCAACTTCTCTAGGCAATCACAGAGATCCTAACAACCTTACATCTAAAACGCTGATGATCTATTCATAGATGAGAGATTCTATAGGCCATTCTTGAAGTGTTAGGGAAAAGAGAAAGCTGAAAAGAAAACTTATACGACTGCATCAGACAGACACTCAATACCCACACACACCAACTGCAGTAAGAATGGCTCCTCTAGAATTATTCCTTTTTCAAGCATTCGATCAGAAAGACTTGGTTTGAAGACCAGATCTACCATTCATGGCCTGAGGAAGCTGGAGCAAGACCTTTGACCTCACAGCCTCCAACTCGTCAGCTAAACCCATCAGTCAAATGGGGATTAAGGAATCTTCTTACAGGTGGTGCCAATGGTCAAAGGAGACGATGGAAGGGGAAGTCCGAGACTACTAACAATAGACCCTAAACAATGTTCACTAACCTAGATTCAACAGAACTGGCAGTAGGACACCTCTGGTGTTGGGTGCGGATCTAACAATGCTTGATCTTAGGGTATATTAAGGCAAAGGTGAAACCCATGTTATTTACATATTACATGCCCCTGATGAGGACCAGAAACTGTGTTGAGACCCCTCTCTATGCAATAGCTGAATCCTGCCATGGGTAACACAGGGATGACACAGCCATGGTACTCATCCTCCAGGTGCTCACAATATAGTAGAGTGGATCACAGGTTTCCAAGTAGCTGATACAAGGAGAACATGGTACACAGCCCAAACTATACTCCACGGGAGTAAGGGGAGGTTATTTTTGGTGTTGGTACTTTAAATATTTTATAGAATAATTTTGTTATTCTGATGGTTGGAAGACTT
>NW_012149841.1:8411089-8413481 GCF_000956105.1 Propithecus coquereli | reverse complement strand
TGTGTCACCCAGGCTAGAGTGCAGTGGCATGATCATAGCTCACTGCAGCCTCGAACTCCTGAGCTTAAGCAATCCTCCCTCCTGCATCAGTCTCCAGAGTAGCTGGGACTACAGGTACACACCACCGTGTCTGGCTAATGTTTTGTACTTTTTGTAGAGACGGGTCTCGTTGTGTTGCCCAGGCTGGCCTCAAACTCCTTTTCTCAAGCAATCCTGCCACCTTGGCCTCCCAAAGCACTAGGATTATAGGCATGAGCCACTGTGCTCAGCCTCATCTTGTACTACTGTAATTATTGTTTGGTCAATTTGCCTTGTTTGATGATAAAAATATTATTCTTTCTCTGTATTCCAAACTTGCTAGGTACATGCCATACCTAAAATAACCTATATGTGATTCCCTCTCTTAACACATTTTCTTACTCAATAAGCTACCAGGAATGAGTAAACAAGTACTTCTCTGTGATGTATGATGTTTAGAGTAAGCATAACACTTGGCTGACCTGAAATAACCTGTATAGCCCTCTGAACAAGCATCCAGGATAGATGGCACACCACCAGGCGAGGACATTCAAGAACAGAAGAACTCACTGTATGTGAGCTACTGAGTACTCTTCATCTCTTAGCTAACGGTTATTGGCCAAATACTCTGTCTTTAAATACTAAATCCTCTACCATGTTTGTTGGACATTTTTCCTCTGTGTTGCAAGAGGAGCATTTATTAGGTGATTTACAAAGGGATTTTGGGAATTGCAAGAAAGGTCAAAGCAGCAGAGAGAACCATAGAACAACTCATTTGACACACCTTCATGGTTCAAACCTCTCAGACCACCAGGGCACGGAAAAACAACACGAGAGAGGCCTTGAAAGAAGAGGATTAGGTGGCCTGGCCTCTGTGTAAGGCCACAACCCTGGGTGTTTGTTCTCCCTGTGGATTATGATTTATAGAGATGCACTGGGGCATGGTCCCCGTGGCCTAATGGTCATCAGAGAAGCAGGACCAGTCCCCCAACACTCCTCCTGTCCTCACACAACTGGGAATATCTAGCATCGAAAAGTGCTGGAGGGCCTGCAGCAGGAACAGGGGGCGTAGGTGTGCAGGGGTTGGTGATGCAGGGGGCCTTGCAGTGCTCGCCCTTCAGCAGGCCCAGACCAGGCTAAGCTCCCCCTGCAGTATCCGGGACTCCCTGCAGCCCAGGATCTGGGCCAGCTGGGACTCCACGCTGGCCATCGTGCACTGCACCTGGGCCAGCTGGGCACTGTAGCAGCCTTGGTTTCGTGTTCTCCAGGGCCTCTCGGGTTGTGCTGGGCCTGGAACTTGACCTCTCGGTCTATGATCTCCACCTGGCAACTCATTCTGAGCTGAACACCACATGCTTGTTATACTATGTTTTAATACGCACCGTTTCATTTAATTTTCTCCTCAAATTCTTTGAGGAGGGCGCTATCTTAGTCCCACTAGTCAGATGAGGAAAGCAGAGGCAGGTTAAATAACCTCGATGTTGTCTGATTCTAAAAATCAAGCTCTTGACATTACCGAAAGTGGCTCAACCATGGGGGAGAACGATCACATGAAGATATGGCAGCTGGGGGTAGCGAGGTCCCCTCATGAGCTGGGGACTTAATCCCATACAACAGCCTCACAGCACATGTGACTCTAATTCACGTTGTGCCTCAGTGAAATCATGGACCTTCAGGGTCAGTCACAAATACCTAGAACTTGGGATTTAAAATCTGTAAATGACAAGAAATTGTTTTATGCCAATTTCTTATGTTACATATCTCCCCACTCTTGAGAATGCTTCATTGATTGCCATGGATACAAGCTGCGGAGGAGGATACGTAACTTTCAAGATTGTGGGATACAGGACCTGTGAGAAACAGTGATTCATCCTGCTGGCAACATCTGCCACCAGGAAGACCATCAAGGCCATAAGTAAGCAAGTGCCATGAACAACAGGAGGTAGTCACAAAAAGGCATTCTGAAGAGTCATGAAGAAATACAAATCTATAAATATGAAAGCTTGGTGGGAAATGGGGATAAATAAGAAGGTGAGTCCTCTTAAGTATTAATTAGGCATACATGTTTACGGAGTAGGGCAACCAAAGGTTTTGGATTAAAAAAAAATGAATCCTGAATAATTTTACCACCACAGTGATATAAAATATTTTGGAATGCTGAAATTAAACTTTTCAACTTCCATATACCATAAAAAAAACCAAGACATTTCCACTTTGTAATGATAACGTTTCTTCCTTTATAACATTTCTAATTCACATTCTAATTTGAGCACATTTAGCCATCAATAAATATAGTAAATACTATTTGCAAACCTCCTCTAATCACATAGTAGCCTAAGTAAAAAAAAATCTGTAAACATGCCCAAATAAGAGA
>NW_012149841.1:8397378-8399529 GCF_000956105.1 Propithecus coquereli | reverse complement strand
ACTTACACACATTCACTTTTTATAGGTGGCCAAGCTTGCAAGAGCAAAATCAAGTGCTGAAATTCAACCTCATGGTGACTAGATTCTAGGAGTTCCATGAACAGACAGTAGCGGTTCTCTTCATTCTCAATGTCAGCTATATCTACCTGGAAGTAGAAATACAGGCTTGAAACTGGTGGCAAAGGCTACTGAATTGATTTATAGAAGAATTCAAATTTGATTATTTTAATTAAATATTCTTTTCAAAATTTTTTACACTGTGCTGAGGAAAGATTCAACAGCATTTTAAAAAAAGCTTCAAAAATTCTACGCCTTACTCAATTTCAAGCAATTATATTAAAAATTGTTTAGAACTACAAAATCACAGGAAGGTAACTTTATGTACCAAAATAAATTCAAACAAGTAGACTTCCGCAGAACTGGCTCACTGGCATTTAACATATGTTAAGACACTAAATTGTTTTATTTGAAACTGTAATATTTCAACAGAATCAACATTAGGTGGCTTCTTAAAAGTTTAAATTATCCAAAATGAATTTCTAATTTTCATCTGAAAACTGCTAAACCTTCATGTTGTTTAGAAAATTTCTCTAAAGATTTTACTAAAGTACATTTCTCGTGATTTTTTTGCTATAAATCAAAATAAAGTAAAATGTCCTTTATTCACATTTCTATATCTAATGCAAAAGAAGTCTCTGCCAAATACAGAACACGAATTTTTCCTCCCATCAGATAGCTAAATAATTTTTCTTTTACATTGAGGCAGTCCTGAAACAAATAATATTGCTCAATGCCTATGTGGATGAAAATGTTTACTACTGTAAGTTAAAAAGCAGTTTAAAAAACACATAAAAGTAAGCCAAAATCTGGTTCTCCCGTTTTCTAGTTTCTCCTAACATAGATTCTCTATATTTGGGTGCACATACAGTCAGATGATGACACCTTGAAAGGATAATGAGAATGAATAGTTGTCTGTATGTACGCTAAATTGTCTGCACTAATGCATGTTTCCAGTGCATTTAATTGAATGGTCATTCTGGCTCTGATTCCAAGAAGCCATCTGACAAAGTCACACCATGGATTCTGCATTTTACAGAAGTTGATATATACTATGAAATTGTTGGTAATTGCAATGGGAAGCCCTGCTCAGTGACCTGCCAGATCTTTCAAAACCTGCCTTAAAGCCCTATGTCACTCCTTTGTGGAATAATAACCCAAAAAGCATCCTTTAGTTTTTGAAATAATTTCATAGTCCAGTAAGTCAGTTGACCCTTCCCTCAGGTTTGTGTGGAGGACAGGACAGGTATTAGCAACCTCACTTTAAAGAAGAGCAAACAGGCTCAACTGCCCTGGCAGCACGGCCAGCGTGTGACAGAGCCAAAGTAGAATAAAATCGGCATGTTCTGAAACTAGAGGACTCAATATGCTAGATACATTTGTAATTATTCAAGTTGGTCCTCGAATTGGGAGTTTGGCAATATGGCCTTGCCTATGTATAAAGAAATTTTTTTTAAATCTCAAACTGGAGATATCCATCCATCTGTTGTTAATGTGATCTTACCATCCTCACCTTGTCTCCAGCCTCAGGGCCTCCTTGAGGCTCCCTACATGCATACAGTCCTGCACACTCTGACCTCAGGAACTGTGATCTGTTTCCTCTGCCAGGCACATTCTTCCCCCAGACACCTGAGTGCTCGTTCCTTCGTTTTCTTCAAGTTCTCACCCTACCGGTGAAGGCCTTGCTTAACTGCCGTAACTAAAGGCCCAGTCCTCCATGTTTGTCTTTTTCACCTGGTTTCATTTTCCTTCTTAGCACTTACAACTATGTGACAGAGCATATGTTTACTTGTTGCCTTTCTTCCTCCATAACAATGTAAGCCTCTTGAAAACTGAGGCTGTTTTTTGTTCACTGGTTTATCCCCACAACTCAAAACAATGCCTGCTATAGAGTAGATGCACAATGAGTGAATGAATGAACTAATGAATGGACACACATATGAATGAGTGAATGAAGACGATTTGTCACTTATAAAATAACTTAGCATAAATGATATTAAATACTCATGGAGTTGCCACAAATTTTTGGCTGATTTCGTTATTGGAGACAAATGTAAGATTTAGAAAGAAAATGTTGCCAAGGGGGAAATTACT
>NW_012149841.1:8391739-8396424 GCF_000956105.1 Propithecus coquereli | reverse complement strand
ACGTTATTGCACAATCATTATATACTTTGAAATACAAGTGCTTATTTAAGATTTGTGTCCACATATTAAAATATGTTTTAAAAGGAATGTTAAAATTATATTCTTCATCTTGTCATTTTAAGGTTTTCTGAAATAAATTCTGATAATCAAAATTCATTACAAATTTATGTGTAAAGAAAAATAAAAGATAAGATCAACATATGTAAAGGGCTCCCAGTCTGGTCAAGATGGCTTACCCATTTTTCCTTGCTCCTCTCTATTAAGCACAACTATAAATCATGGAAATCATAAAAAAGACAAGGGAAGGAAAACTCTAAAGGGTGGTAAAAAGAAGGTAAACAAGTTTGAAACTCTAGGTCTGAAGGAATGACATGGTAGCAGAATGTCTTGTGTCTCCCACCCAAAAAAGAAGTCCACCCAGGCCTAGTATTTCCCAACTCCTGACCCAGAAACAGAAGAGAGCTCAACTCAAGCTGAGGTAGGCTCGTTTTCCATCAGAATGTGGGAGGAAAAGGGAAAAGAGTGAAGTTGAAAGATATTTTAGGAAATAACATCTAAAAACCTCCCAAAGGTGATGGAAGACACAAATCTACAGATCCAAGAAGCTAAGTTAACCCCAAACAAGATAAACCCAAAGAAATCCATGCTCATCATAATTAAACTTGATAACTAGAGACAGAAGAAAAATTTCTGAAAGCAGACTGGGAGAATGACATATCACCTACAGGGAAACATCAATTTGAATAATAATGGATTTCTTATCTGAAACCATGGAAGCCAGAAGGAAGTGTGGCACCTTGTTCAAGTGATGAAAGAAAAGAACTGTTAACTATAAATTCTACATCTGGCAAAACTATCTTTCAGGAAGAAAGGGGATATAAAAAATAAAAACGTTCTCAGCAGAAGAAAAATTAAAAGAATCTGTCACTAACAGCCCTTATCTTGAAGACTGGCTAAATAAAGGACATTCTTCAAACAGAAAGGAAATGATAAAAGAAGGAACTAAGAAGCATCAGAAAGATAATCAATTCAACTTGTGAGAATTCAGGGAGACAAATCCTGACACAATAGATATACAGATACTCCTCAACCTATGATCGAGTTACGTCCCTATATGTCGAATATACCATAATTTGAAAATGTATTTAATATATCGGTAAACCCATTGTAAAGTCAAAAAATCATAATCTTGAATGGCTTCTATGAGGAGCTCCCTACCTCATACCACACACCATTGAAAGGGAAATTCTAGCCCTCACTTGTTATACTCAGCTTCAGTTCTAAACATCTACTCCCAATCTATTCCTTGTAATGGTGCTTCTTCCTATTACTGTGTTCCTAACCTTTGACTTGCCCATTTGCCTACTTAGACCTGTTGTGATATTCAGGACTTAAAAATGTGTTTCTTCAGGTGACCATAAATCTCTGACTGCAACAATTTAAGTTATCCCTCTCTCAAACATCCCTCTTAATTCAACTCAATGTCTGGAATAAAAAAGTCAAATGTTTTCCATATTCCCTTCTAGTTTTGCTTGGGTTTGCAAATTGTTTTACTGGATACATATAGATATGATTCAAGGGAAGGCCATTTTCCATGAGAAGTACATTATGAACAACAGTTTGGACCAATCATTTGCCTTTGTATATTGTGAGATGTATAAAAATATACCTATAAAAAGTAGACATTTTTATTCTCTTCATTTAGATGGTCACATAAAATCACAAGAAGAAAGTGTTATTTAGTTATTCTACAAGCATAGTAACTTGGATATTTAAGAAAAGACCTTAACTCTACAGTAAATATTTGGCAAATGAATGCTCATTTATATTTTTAGTTCCACACAAATGTTTAAGGTATGAGTATATCATATTTTATGATTTCTACTTTAATACACTTGAGTAATTGACCCATGCAGTAGTTAAGAAGGCTTTAACTGTAACACATTCAATTTGACAAAGGTCTTAAAAAACATATAGTTTACAGTGCTGTAAAAAGAAGTTAACTTGAGCTCAGGAGATCAAGAAAGTGAACAGGGTGGCATACAAGAAAGGATTTGAAGCAAGAGTAGGATTTGGATATGCAGAGGTGAGGAAGAAAGGAGAAGATTGTGGAAAGATGAGGAGAGTCAACAGAGGGGTTCTGAGTAGTACTCTGTGGTGAGTGCGGGTGAAATGTGGGGGATATGGTAAAGGAAATCTGCTAGGGCCAGAACATGAAGACAACGAAACACTTAGGAAAACCAAGTCTGTTCAAAACTTTGTGAATATTGACTTCAGTCCCTCTGAGTCAGCAGGCAAGGGAGAAAACTTAAAAGAATGAAAAGACATCTCATGAACTGCCCCATGAAAAGCTAAGAGAAGGGTAGAGAACTAATATTTTTTCATGCCTAGTATGTGCTATTCAGTATATTAGAGGTTGAACTTCTTATACTTATTTAGTCCAGAAATCAAATGAGAAACCTTTTATCCAAAGATCATTTTTAATAGGAGAAACAACTTTGATATAAAAGAGATTTTAACAGGAAGAAGTAAGAATTTAAGGGAAATGGGCATAATCAGATCCAACACATCTAAGGGACTCTAAGATTTCTCCTAGATATTTGAAAGGACACAATGTGAAAGGAAATAGGATATTATGTAAAAAATTAAAAAAAAATTTCATAAGTGGTCAGCATAGAGAAAAAGAAACTGTTCACCATATAAGATAACATATTCAATTGGTAAAGTTAACACAAAGAAATACTCAGATACAAGACCTCCATCAAGGTAACCAATTAACATGAAAGACCTCTGCAGTTTTCTTTTATGGATCTTAGAAAGTCTCTTTTTGCTGGAATGTGAAATGGAGTTGGGGGGATAGTAGAGATGGTGATTCTAAAGATCTCTCAAAGCTCTGATATTGACTGAAGCAGGGTGACAAGTTTGGATTTCTACTCAAGTACTCACTAGTGGGTGACTCTACACATATCTGAGCCTCCCAACAATCACACAGCAGGGTGAGGGAAGAACTCTTTCACAAGGTTCCTAGAAAAATCATATGAGGTAAATTGTGGAGAGCGTCAAGCATTATGCTGGGTATTCAATAAATGTTCTTTTCCTGCACTTGACATTGGTAGCTTCCAGGGATCTGCTGACCTCCTTCCTCCACACTGAAACCTTTCTGAAATTTTTTTGTTATCTGTGCTATATGAAGAATTTTAGTTCTGTTCTTCCTCAACATAGTAAGAGTTATGGCTTATCTCCCCTGCTTAAAGCAAAGTAAGAGATTTCAGACTTCTGAGAAAGAAAGTTACTACACAACTTCTCTCCCAGGTCAACCTTATTCTCTAATATAAAGTTAACTCCCAGGTATTACATGCTTATGAGAAGGGGTAGGAAGAGATCCTGTCCTCTGTGCCTTGTAATCGGTCCTTTGGGTCAAGACCCTGGAGTTAATTTTGAAGGACACACTTTAAGAATGAGAGCCTTTTTTAAGAACTGTGAAGATTTTATCCTACTGACAAGTTAACAAGCTAGCCTGACATAGTTTAATGGATTCTGGCAGAAGACAAGAGAGACTCCCAGGTCAGAGACAGCAATGGAAATAGCCAGAGTATCAGTATTTTCTTATGTCAGTGTCCCAAGTCCCATGGGATGGCCCAGGGGGCTAGTGACATGGCCACATAGAGTGGGTTATGTTACTGAAGAACCCCAAGCTTAGGGAATATGAATTTGTTATTCGAAACAGTAAGCATACCTGCCCTTTGCTCTGAGGGAGATACTAACTTTACCTTCCAGGGATTTTTTGCTATACAAAAGATAGTCTAGAACAAAGATAGTGCCTCTGCTTGTAAGACTTGCTGACTTGTGAGAGATTCACGGAGAACTGTTTCCCAATAGCTTTTAGATATGTTCATTAATATAATTCATCCCACTGAGGAAGAGTGCAAGATTAGCCTATCTCATAGTATTAAATAAAGGTTCCTAAGCATGGCTTTCTGGATGATGAAAGAGTTAGTACATTTTCCTTCAAATAGCAATATTTACTCTAAAATTTATTTGAGAAAAAGATGACAAAGTGGTAAAAGATAAGTAATTAGACTCAGATTTACTAATAAGCCCTTTACCAAGGACTTATGTGAGTTATTTTCATATATATTGTTACAAGTATTCTTTTATCATTTAGTTAGCCCTTTTAATATATTCTCTTATTAATTCTAGTCATTTTCAGTATTTTCTTTGGGTTTTCTAGAAATTAGAATGATATAATCTATAATTAAATAATGGCAATTTTGACTTTTCAAAAACTTATGGACCCTATTTCTGTTTCTTTTCTTACTACACTGACTAGGACTGGAAGAACAATGACAAAAAATAATGATATTGGGCACCCGTGTTGTTTCGAATTTTAACAAAAATGTCTCCAAATTTTCAGTGCTAAAAATTCAGCTATAGTTAAATCCTAGTGGTCAGCAGAGAATATGAAGCATGGTAAATGATCAACATACATTTCTTGCATAAACAGTACAATAAAAATAATGATGTTATCCACCTACTTTTTAGACGATAGCTTTGGCCCAATATATTTGCATACTACATCTAGTAATGTTGCTCATTAAGAGTTAGAAAAATTATACAACCTTAAGTTGAAAAAATCACTATGTCATAAATCTAATACATTATATGAAAAATAATTAAGAAAGGAA
>NW_012149841.1:8389252-8390799 GCF_000956105.1 Propithecus coquereli | reverse complement strand
TCTTAAAGGGTAAAATTCAAATGTGACTCAAACATAAGAATATCTTTCTCCCTTTTGTCTCTCAAAGCTCTGTTTCTTTCCTCATTGAATTAGGTGACTTTAGCCCTTGTTGTAAGTCAATTTGTCAAATAGCTGCAGCCTCCTTATCAGACACAGAGCTGGTGTCCTTGAAAAAATGTACTAAGTCACCTACTCTCAGCTGAAGACAGTTTTAACCTTAAATTTCTCTGTGTCTGCTAAAAGTGGACACAAATATCTTAGGGTACCTCTCCTGAAATATGAATCTATGTGTATTGACAGTAGCTTCTTTTGTCTTCAGATATTTACAAATATGAAATAGGTCTTAATGCATATAAAATCACTTTATAAATGGAAAATAATTACAGAGGATTATTACTGGTAGTGATATTAACCACCATGTTCTTATCTTCCATAAGAGTTGGTGAGCTGTTAGCTTGCTTCTAAGACACTCATATGATGACACTTGATTTAAAGTTGCAAAGTAACTGCAATTCCTTTCATGAACACAATAGAGTCACACTGAAATGTCTTTGTATGCAGGGCTTCAAAATACAAAACAAACAAATCAGCTTCAACAGATATACAGAAATATAAAAAGGTAAGAGTTGATCTCTACCAATACTAGACTGTAAAAGACACTAGTTTTATAAGGTTTCAGGTGGCCAATGGCGCCTGTTGTGTCCACTGGATCTAATCAATACGTCTAGGGAAGGGAATTTTGAGATGACCAAAACTAGTCTAACACTGAGTTAACACTGAGCCACTGTGGTAGCTACTAGTACTGATAGTTCATTATTATATATCATATTCTGCCACATTTTAGCACTGAGATATTGTACAAATTTCTTAACCACTCTGAGCCTATTTCCTCATGTGATGATGGAGTGACAAGATCACCTATGTCAGAGGGATATGACATAGGGAAATTATGATGTTTAAATGAAATGTTATGTGTACAAAACCTATGTTCAGGCCATGGAAGGCTCTCAAAAACATTAACAGTACATGTAGCATCTTCTCAGCTTAAGGGAAAATAGATTTTTGTTGTAGCTTTCAGAGTTTTTATTTTCATTTTGATTTTTTATTCCAGTTAGAAGTTATCCAGAGAAACTTCCAGATAGCAGATGAAAATGGCAAACAATGAGTTATGTTTCTACCTATATATTCTCCAAAAACAAAATAGAACAACAAGAACAAATAAAATTACACAAGACTCATATACTCAGCACAATTATAGGTTGAGAAAGTCCAAACTTCAAAACACCGTAAGTAAAAAAGAAAAAAAACTCACTAAATCCAACAGAATCTTTTATATTCCACGCTAATGTTTCACATATTCCAAAAAGGATAAACGATTGAAATAAACAAGAATGAGACAAATTATACAAATAAAAAAAATGAATCTAACTGTATTATAAGTGAATAAGATAATTACACTGAAGGTGGTGTGTGTGTGTGTGTGTGTGTGTGTGTGTGTGTGTGTGTGTGAGGGTGTGTGTGTGCAGCTCCATCTCCTCTGTAATAGG